>NC_036444.1:31047889-31347889 GCF_002775205.1 Xiphophorus maculatus
CAGCAAATATAATCTCTGGCACTTTTTCTGGTCTACAGACCCAGAGCATCCAGACATATCGCTGCTGTGTCATCATGTGATGTTTTACTGGATTTATAAGATAGTAATGCTGCTCAGAATTGGCATTGCTGGAGGAAATTTGTCATCTATTTTATTAATTTTATATATGTTTATTTATATCTTCTAGATATATGACCAGCCATGTTTTCTGTTATTGTATCTACTGTCATCACATAGTGACAGTTTCAAAATGTATGTAAATGAATAATTTTTTATAAAAGTTACATACTGCAGCTGTAAGTATTCACCATCCTGTAGAAGCCTATTGCTAATAATTGAATGTTATGTAAAAAAAGACTCAGTGATTTAGTGACTACTAGCTCTCTTGCCTGCTATCCAATGACCAAACACAGAAGCAGAATCAGTATTCATGTGCATTTGTCTGTCTTAGGGTGGATAAGGAGGTATCAGCTGACTCCAGGGAAGCTAAGAGTTATCTGAAGAGTCAAAGTGCTCACCAGGAGCAAGATGAAGAAACAAGCTCATCTCACACACAGTCATTTCTTCCTGGTCCCAGGTAAACACACACCTTACAGTATGTTCGGCCTCACCAAAATATCTTTAGACATAATTATCAATTGCATGTTAAAAAAATACTGTGTGCCTCAGTTTGTCTCTTCATAGTTATTGTCTAGCTAAAAGCAGAGATAAAGATTTACTCAGAAGCCTGCAGGTATCTTACTCTGTATGGAGATACATCTGCAAAAATTCAAATATTGTGAAAAAGTAGTGTATGGAGTCTTGTCAAGAGAAAGAAGAGTCACCAGAACCAACCATGGAGATGACCTGAAGGCAGAACTGAAAGCAGCCTGGGCTTCCAGTACACCTCAGCAGAACCACTGGCTGGTCTCCTCTATGCCACGCTGCATTCATGCTATAATTTATAATCCCAACATTGATCTGATGTAATATTCAAATTTTTGGGTCATTGAATTTTGGGGTTTCATCAAAATGTCAAGAAATAAAGACTTGAACTATTTTACTACATGTGATGAATTGATGAGTTTCACTTTCTGAAATTTGAAGCAGGAATGATATTTTTGTGATAATTACATTTCAAACTGCCAAGAAGTGAAGTTTCCCCTAAAGCAACATGTCACTGCATGTTCATTACACATGCGCTAAAAGAAATACTTCACGTCTCAATCATTATTAAAATATTGGTCTAAAAATAATAGCATATTATTAATATTATTTAATATAAGTTATATTAAATAAAACAATAGTTGCTATAAGAACTTATCTTCCTAGACAATGGTCTAATTCCCTTAATTATTGCTAATTGTTAAAATAAGTTTGAAGATTATAATTTAGTAGAAAATTGTCTACATTGAGTTTGACTGTAAAGTTTTAACACACGGTGCGCCCTCTAGTGGACACATTGTGTACAAGAACAGATCTTTATTTGCCAAAAGAAAAACAAATATCCTAATGGAAGTATTACTATTAACTCATGAGTAAGTGCAGTGACAGCACATAAACCGATGCTGTTACACCTTAGCAAAAAGGCATACTTTACGTGATGTTGACATGCTGTTAGGATATAGTTTGCACATTAAATATTGATGAACTTTTGATGCATAAACATGCCAACTTTTTCGCTATGCTTTCACACTGTATATGCTTAAAAGTATACAGCATGAAAGTTAAATAAAATGTTCAAGCCTATTTGTCCTGAGAGGCTTTTCATATTTGTAATTCATTTAACTTCCACAATGTTAAAGGGAGGGGGGATGTGCACATCCTTTTTCCAGAGAAGAAAGCTCTGGCAGCAGAGAGGAAATGGGAAATAGTTCTGTAGCAAAAGGGAACCACAGTGTCCACAGCCCATTTCCTATCTGTGTGTGGGGGTGGGTGGGTGTGTGTGTGGGCGTGTGCGTGTGTGTTGGCCTAGGATGGGTGGGGTGATAGTAGTAAAAGAGTAGAACACACAGGAGGAACTTGAGTTCTTTCACACAATACAAGAAATATGATATAGATATAGAATATTATCACTACAGATGAAAGTCATTTGTAGTTCAGTGATTCTTGAGAAGTGGGACGAAATGGGTTTAAATTTTTCCCCCCAAAAATTTAATTATTCCTTAAGCTTATGTATACAATATGACAAATAATGTTTTGGAAATGTAAAGATGTTAAGGTGCAGACTCTCAGTTGTAACATTTTTTAAAAAATTGAATTTTTAATGGACCTGACTCAGAACTATGTCATCACCATCTCCCAAAAATGAATATAAAATTATTTTTTAATGACCCTATTAGTGATATTTTTACTCATTTGTCTTGAGCAGACAAATGCTTCTTGAGAAGCATTTGTCTGCTCAAGAAACAAAAGAAATATTATTTAAAATTAAAAGCATAAAATCCATCTGACGGAGTTGACGCCAAACTGAAGGTGATGACAAACTAGTGAGTAAAAAGAAATACTGTGTGTGTGTGTGTGTACTCGGAACTGAAATGTTCCAAGTATAACATTTCAGTGATTAGAGTTGCACTCAATCTGCAGCGTATTAGTGAGACTTTTTGTTAATGAAGAAGTGAAGCTCAGTAAAATAACAGCAGCACATTTAGTATTAGAAACATTAAACTGGATCCTTTATGATGAAGGTTTAATCTGTTCTTTTGAAACTAAACTGCAAGACTTCCTCGATATTTCTATTTTCCTGCTGCAGCTTTGGAAAGATATCAAACCTATTGACACAGTAAACAGGAGCACAGCACAGTTCACAGTTGATGGCAGTGCGACTTTTAACTTAGGTTTTGAGGGAAAATGATTAGAAGAAGATTGAAGACGATGATTTACAGAGAGAGAGTAATTAGATTAAGTTTATGTTTAGTGCAGCGGCAAACCAAGCATCAGCAAATTATAATCTGAGTTTATTTCTGCACAGCTCTCATGGTTGGTTGTCATTTTAAAATGCCAAAATAACTGCTGTGAAATGGTTGTCAGTAATTAACCAAGCAGGACTTTGTCATGCAGCATGAAATTACAAGGCTCATCTCCTCTGATGTGTTATTATTCCTTCACAAAGTGATTGATTGGAACTAACTTTGATCTGCAGGTTCTCACAGCAGAAGCTTTCATCTCAACATGACTTCAGCTGAGAGCTCTGTGTTGACCACAGATGTAACACACACTCTAAGATGTAGAAGTAAAAACTTAAATTGTGTTCAAATTTAAGTGAAAAATAGACTGACATTTTTCACTCCAAAACCAGTCGATACAAAGTTAGGTCATCATCGTCAGGTGAGGTCAGCTCACTGTGAGCTCCACAAACGGAAGCTCAACTACTAGGGCTGTTCAGCTCTCCTGTCAATGTGTTTCAGCGTCGGTCATCTCTGCTCTCACCTCCTTTGTTTCTGCAGTGCTAAGCGTCCAGCAGGCATGTCCAGCATCCTTAATCGGATTGGAGGAAAGAAGCAAAAAATGAGCACCCTGGAAAAGTCAAAGATGGACTGGGATGCTTTTAAATCAGAGGAGGGCATCACAGAGGAGCTGGCTATCCATAACAGAGGCAGAGAAGGGTAAGAGAGCAGAGTGTCTTAGTGTCGAGACACTGGATGTCCCCATGTCTCTGAGGATCTGCTGACATCTGTCTGAACTTTGTCCTTATTTTGCATTTGATTCAGAGAACTGGACCAACTTGCAGCCATTCAGACACAGCAGATCATTTTACGTACATATTGCACAGGGAGTTGTTGAGCCTCTCTGTGTGTTAGGATGTGTTTGAGGGAAGGTAAGGCTAATTTTCTCTTTTTGTGTGTTTAGTTTTGTGGAGCGAAAGAACTTCCTGGAGCGCGTCGACCACCGGCAGTTTGAGCTGGAAAAAGCAGTCCGACTGAGCAACATGAAACGATGAGACACTGATGAACAACAGACCGGCATGCGGAGCGGAGCGGGGTTTGAACTCCTGTAACTTGTTTCCCACCCGACAGAGTTGATGTTCATCCTGTAATAGGAGATGTGACTGGCTCTGTGGCTGAGCCTATTTCAGGCTGGCTGTATAAATAGGTTGAGGTCAGGTAATGGACGGGTGTTGATGCCTCTGGGGGTTCATCCTTGTGAGAACCAGTTTGTGTTTGCTGCTTTTACTGCAGCTCACATCAAGTTTCAAATTAATTATCTCTGGAGTGAATATTGATTCAGTCTGACATGTGACTCCCTCGCATTCCAATCATTTGCACTTTTGGATTAACTGACATCTCTGTTTCACAGCTGAGCTGTACAGGTGCACACAACTGGCTGTCCTGTTTGTTTAAGGATCACAGAGCAGAAATAAAACTTTACCTTTTGTAACTTACGTTTGTATGTCATCAAACATAAGTTACACATTAACTTATGGAATAACCAGCTGGATATTCCACAAGAATCAGAAGTCAAAGTTTAGGATGTGGTTATGGAGGATTGTACCTTAGCTACTGCTTGTAAATGAACCAATGTGGTCTGTGTGGTGTTTGAGGTTGAATCTGTAAATATACTGTTAATCTGTTACTTTTAAAAGGAATTCAGTTTTATTTTGAACAAAACGGCTGATTTCATTTTCTAAACTCACTGGAGGATTAGCTGTGTGGATGTGACAGCAGGGTCAGCAGCCCCTCCTCCAGCAGGGTCCCCCTCTGAACACTCACTGCTTCCAGCAGCAGAGGCTCTGTGTGCCTGGGAGCTCAGAGCAGCAGCGATCCGTCTCTGTTCTTCCTCACTGAATGGGAAAAGTCACCAGGGCATCCACCCTGGCTTCCAGAAGACTGTGAAAAGGGCTTTTTAAGTAGCTGTATTGTTTTGTTCTATTTTTGCTATTGTTTAAAATAATAATAAAAAAAATTGCCTAATGATTTTTTGCACATATATATTCGGTTATTTAGCTGTTTTTATTTCTCTACATAACTTGAATTCAATGTTAGACGTCTGTGTGTAATTTGTGTGCAGTGTTTTAAAAAGTTTTTGTTACAGAACCCGTGTATTTTTAGCGTTGTGTTTTCAGAATCTAAATAACATCCAGAAAATCACAATGTATAATTTTTCCTTCTGACTGAACTGTTTGCCCGTCATCCTGTCGCCCAGCTTGGCCTCGTCTACAGTTTGGTCCTTGCTTGTCTGTCCCATAGCGGAGAGGATGGAGTCTGAGTGAGTATAGACGTGTCTTCTATACAAGCTGCAAGTTCAAATTGTTGCAGTTAATGAAAGGCAGGAGGACAAGAGGGTTTCTTAAATATGAACTAACAGGAATTCTGAATTGGTGGTTGGTAGGGCCATCAAATCCATACTTCACTCAATTGAATTTTTTTTCAGTCTGCCTCTCACGCCTGGTGAAGATCGCTCGACAATCGCCTCAAGGCTCCGGTTCTCCCTGTTGCTGCTGCAACTTTTCCTACCACATCTTTTCCTTTCACTCAATTTCCTGCTGATATGCTTGGAAACAATACACAGTGAGCAAGAAGCTTCTTCAGCAGTGGCCGGTCTGAGCGTGTCCAGGCTGACCAGGAAACCTCTACAGGTGTCAGGCACCATTGCATTTCTCATGATGTGCAAATCATCTGAAACATTGAATTTTGAGTTTTTATTTTCTGTAAGCCACAATCAAAATTGCAAAAAAAAAAATCTAGGCCTGGAAAATATCACTCTGTGTTTCACTCTGTGATTCTACACTGCCTGGCCAAAAAAAAAGTCACCACCTGGATTTAACTAAGCAAATAGGTACAAGCCTCCTGTTGGATAAGTACTGCATAGGCGATTATCTTTCAGCTGGCAACAAGTTATTTAACCCCAGCTGATGCAATGAGTAACTCCTCATTTCTTAAACAACCCTGGCAAAGGACACATCCTGTGGTCGTGGAAAAGATGTTAGTCTGTTTAAGAAGGGTCAAATCATTGGCATGCATCAAGCAGAGAAAACATCTAAGGAGATTGCAGAAACTACTAGAATTGGGTTAAGAACTGTCCAACGCATCATTAAAAACTGGAAGGATGGTGGGGAACCATCGTCTTCCAGGAAGAAATGTGGTCGGAAAAAAATCCTGAATGATCGTGATCGGCGATTACTTAAACGTTTGGTCAAATCAAATCGAAGAAAAACAACAGCAGAACTCAGGAGTATGTTTAATTGTGAACGCAAAAGCATTTCCACACGCACAATGCGAAGGGAACTCAAGGGGTTGGGATTGAACAGCTGTGTAGCCGTAAGAAAACCTCTAATCAGTAAGGCTAACCAGAAAAAAAGGCTTCAGTTTGCTAGGGAGCATAAAGATTGGACTCTGGAGGAATGGAAGAGGGTCATGTGGTCTGATGAGTCCAGATTTACCCTGTTCCAGAGTGATGGGCGCATCAGGGTAAGAAGAGAGGCAGGTGAAGTGATGCACCCATCATGCCTAGTGCCTACTGTACAAGCCTGTGGGGGCAGTGCTATGATCTGGGGTTGCTGCAGTTGGTCAGGTCTAGGTTCAGCAACATTGTGTGCCCAAAGAATGAGGTCAGCTGACTACCTGAATATACTGAATGACCAGGTTATTCCATCAATGGATTTTGTCTTCCCAAATGGAACGGGCATATTCCAAGATGACAATGCCAGGATTCATCAGGCTCACATTGTGAAAGAGTGGTTCAGGGAGCATGAGACATCTTTTTCACACATGGATTGGCCACCACAGAGTCCAGACCTTAACCCCATTGAGAATCTTTGGGATGTGCTAGAGAAGGCTTTGTGCAGTGGTCAGACTCTCCCATCATCAATACAAGATCTTGGTGAAAGATTAATGCAACACTGGATGGAAATAAATCTTGTGACACTGCAGAAGCTTATTGAAACAATGCCACAGCGAATGCGGGCTGTAATCAAAGCTAAAGGCGGTCCAACAAAATATTAGATAGTGTGACCATTTTTTGGTGGCGACTTTTTTTTTTGGCCAGGCAGTGTATATAATATGAGTTTCCCTTTCTAAGAGGACTGGTGAGAAATATTCAATTTTTATGCAATATTAGTTTTTTGAGATGTACTAGTAAATGATAAGGATCAGATGCTCAAGATGAAGCTTTTAACTTTCTCTTATCTGTTTTTAAATATAAAAGATAAAAAACTTGATGTATTCACTAAGTAATACATCAAGTTCTTAGTATTTAAAGAATGGGATAAACCTTAGTAATGTTTGATCGGAACATATCTCTCTCTATCGGGTTATGTGTACTTATTTGACGTATTATTTTTGCAGTGCTTTTATTGTATGTTGTGGAGCTGAATTTCTTAGACAAGCTTATTAAACTACAGTAAAGGTTCCTGATGAAGCTGCTGCTGTGGAAACAGTAACTGCTGTGTAACTAAGGGTTTTGCCACCTATTTTATTTTACACATTCATTATCTAAACTAAATAATTTATGTTGAACACACATCCAGTAGTCTCTTCTTGTACTGTTCAGCAACAGGTACATCCGTCCTGAACGCATCACTGAGGACATTTCTCAAAATGTTCTTGTTTACTCTGACAAAAAACAACTCAACCTTCAAACTTTTCTTCACCTCCATAGAGAACAAAACCATACCAGGAGTGATGGTGGTGTAATTTATACTCAGCATCCGCTGTTATTCCTTAAAAGCGGTTCTGAATAAAATGACATCCTGAACAGAAACGATCAGATCGAGCAAGAAAGTGCAAAACTGGGGAAATTAGTTGGGAGGAAGACGGGCAGGGTGACGGGAGCTGTGGAGTGATATTGGGACATGGACAAGGCAGAGCTCAGCTAGGGTGTTATATTCTCTTATTTACCCTCCAAAGGCCACTGCTACTTAAAATCGTAGATAATTATTCATGTAAAGCCAGGCACCTGCAGGGGGGGGGCTTGAGCCCCTGCCCCTTTTATCCTTGATGCCCTTTTTGAGTTTTTAAATTTTTTTTAATCTGTGCATCAGGAGGCCTACTTGTGCCCCTCAATAATAATGTTTAGCTAAATATAATAATTTAGCAAAATAAACTAGTCTGGCTGCCCTCAGTCTAATGACTCTCAGTTTCTTCCTCCTTGTTGTTCAGACATCGGGTCCATGGTGAGGAGTGGGGCGGATCTGTGTCCTCTAACTATCAAATTATGGGCAAGAATATATTTTTCCATACATTGGTTTGTGAATAAAAATGTAGGTCTGACGTTGACGTTAGAAAAACTGTTTCTACTTATATTTTCATAATTGTCCTCGCCCCTAAACACAAATGCTTCGGCTGCAGAGAAAACGTCTGACTTTAACTTAATCATTTTTATTAGAAGAAGTTATCAATAGAAGTTATTGCAGAACCTCAAGTGTTATAGGAAGATTCGGCCCATAGCATTTCATAGCAGTTCACAAAATAATCAGTGAAAACATTGTAGCAATAATTAGAACCGGAGCAAAAGCCAAACATGCCACAATGAAATGAATCAAAATGTCCCCAAAGCATCAGCGGACTGACATGGGGCCACCGGGGGATTAAAGGTAAATTCTAGGGATGCGCATCGCAGCGGCTGTTCATGCAGGGCCGGCCTGATATGGGGCCCCCATCTCCCCGAAATCCTTCCTACTAAGAACCTCAGCATCACTAACATGTTTAAATCTAGATCAAGTGAATCTGTGAGAGGGAGACCGAGTTTATTGGCCGAGTTTAAAATCAATCGCTGATTATTGGTTATTTGCTGTGATGTATTTGTGAACAAACACAAAGATTACAACATATTGTAGCCATGGTAACACAACAATCAAACTATCAAGATGATTCTTTAAACTTTTACAAAGTAAACTTCCTAATTAAATCCTAAATGTCATTTTTTTTTCTCAGCTGATTCATTAAACAAAATTTAATAACATTCTGTATAAATGATGCTACAGCTTTAGATCTATGGTCTGTGTTACAATTAAACCATTTCTAGGGGCCCCTAAATGTCTGGAGCTGGAGGCCCCTGACAGCAGCTACTTCGTTTTCTTTGCCTTGATATCTCAGTCCTATAATTCTAGATCTCAGAGGTGCTAACATCAAAACATTATATAGGGAACCCCTTTGAGTTTTTTGATCTATATATCAGTCTGCAGTCAAGTTGTTCTAGAAGTTAAATAGATATTATTAGGGCTTAATTAGTAAAATGGCAGCAAATTAGCTTATTTCATAACTTCATAACCAGAGACCTTCTCTCCTCTGGTCTGTTTAACAGCTACAGTCTCAGATCAGCTCAGCCCTCCAGGACTGTCAGCAGCAGAAACAGAAACTTTATACCCGTTGGGGAAAATATACTACATTTGCTTTGCATTGTCCCCACAAGATGGCAATGATATAGTAGGATCCAATTAAATCCTTGATTAATATGGGTTGTTGCTATGTTGTTGTACGGAGTTTTAAGATCTTGTTCTATGTGCCCCTTTTTAACTTTGAGCCCCTGCTCCTCCAAAGGTCTCTGCACGGCCCTGCAAATGTCATGGTTTAAGAATCCAACAAATGTTAAACTTAACGAAATAGAGTTCAAAAATCTAACTACCAAAAAGTTTTACACTGCTAATATTTATTGTTATTATTATTATTATTATTATTATTATTATTATTATTATTATTATTATTATTATTATTATTATTGTTGCTTTCAGATCCTGTGTTGTTCTGAAGTATCTGCCGCAGATTGCTCGGCCCCTTTAAGGCTGGACCGGATCGTCTCTGTGGAGGAGCGGACAGCAGCACGCAGCGCGACGCGGAGCGGCGCAGCTCAGCGCTCTCATCCGCAAACAGAACACTGCACATCTGACCTCAGCAAACCCAGCTGCGTCATATTCCATTTTTTCCCCTAAGCGGCTGCATGGCTAGCTGAAGCATTCCGGGACAAACGGCAGGGCGGTGCAGGGAGACCGGACAGAGGAGAGGGAGCGCACCGGCTCTGCTGACAGGCGGACGCATCGGCGCTGACGCATATCCAAGCCGGGGCTGCGCACATTTCCAACACTTACTCCCAACCCCAGCACATCCTGACGTGTTCCTGCTGCAGGGGAGCCTGTCTTTCCGGATACTTCAATATGGGCCGCTCGGAGGACTGAACCGCAGGCTGTCTGCCTCATTTTGTCAGATAAAAGTAGCGGCGGAGGAACCAACACAGCGGGCGTTTTAAAGAGAAGAGTGACAGCAGCGCAAGATGTCTGTTCCTGTAAGTATCTCAGCCCCGAGGCTCGACATATGCATGCCAGCCTTCCTCCTCCACTGCCTCTCATTAGCAGTCCACAAAGGCAGATACTTGAGGCTGGAGAGCAGCTGACAGCTCCATCACACACCCTGTTCCACCTCACTACAGCGGGCACTCAATAGGACTCATATTCGGCTGCTCCTTTACTGAATAACAGCAAAAAAAATTATGAATATGTTATAACACACTAGTGCTGTTGTAATGCAGAGGCAGTTTGCCCCTGCAGCCCTGTGCCACGCTAACAGTCAGCCTGAGCAGCTAGCTGCTGCTGCTGCTGCTGCACAGCCTGCTGGTTATTAAAGGAGCAGTTAGGCCATTTTACTGAGGCTCTGTGCTGGAAGCTCGACTGGCTATTTCCGGCTGACCTGCCCTGTCCTGTCAACACGATCAGCAGCAGCTGAGGTTCCAGTGGGTTCTCTGTCTCTGGAGACTGTCTCAGATCTGCTGGAATCAGACGCTGCTCGAGCTTGTTGTGTTCCTCCTTATCACATTCCACAGTATCTGCTTCACAAACACTGCCTGGAGGCTGGAACTGTGGGCCTCATATGTGCGTGTGTGAGAGAGGGAGTAGGTGAGATGCCCACTTGTCTGCATGTCAAAGTGTCTTTACATGGAAAAGCGTTTCCATTTAATGCATGAGGAATGATCTGAGTTCTGTTGATAATAATTGGTGCAGCAATCTGCTGCATGCAGTGGAAATGCACTGCTTTCCTAAAGCCACCAGGATTTTTTTATGGAGAGGTTGGGATCTGAAATCCTTAATACCTCAGCTTGATTAAACAATCGGAGAGCGTCCCAGAATCAGAGTTCTACCATGTCAGCCTGAAAAATGTAATGAGCTCGTATGAGCTTCTAGAAACCTGTAAAATGCCTTCGTGTTTCAATCCGATGCTTATTTAAATACAGCTCTAGGTCTATTAATATCCTTTATTTGCTGGAGTTTTGAATTATCTTTAAGCTTGTGCTGGTTGATGCATTTTAACACCAAGGATTTTAAAATCAATTAATTTGCCATGTAATTGCTTTGCCAGGCCCATTTATGCATAATTTTGTTAATTTGTATATTAAATATCTACATTTATAGAAACTTCCTTCAATTTAAAATCAATTTCACAAAATAAGTTGGAGTGTGAGTTCAGTGGTATATAATCACAATACCAATGTATTGCTAATACTGATGACATTTGACCCTACTGAGTTGTCCATCATAAACTTTGCACCAATTTAATTAATTGTTATGAAGTGTCAGAGTGGGACTGGGGCTGACTTGTATTGTGGTCTGCAGTAACTAACCAGACATTTGAAAATGAACTGGAAAATGTTCTGTTCCGTATACACACCTGGTTGTGTAACAACACACCAACAATCCTACGAGCCTGAATTAAATACAGTTAAATGAAGTGAAAAAAGAGTGAGTCAGTTTCTGGATTCCAACACAAACACACAAGTCATGACGAGTTACCAGCAGAAGTCAGATACAAATCAGGGCTGTTGAGTTACAGACATGTTTTATCAGGATTATTGTCCTCCATGTTGAAATCGTGATTATTTAAATGACTACCCACTGACTTTGGAAAAACATTGTTTTTCTTGAAGAGTGAATTTGTCAGTCTGTTAAAATAACTAAGTATTTATAAAAATGTTGAATAATAGATTTTTACACACACACAAAGAAAAATTAGTGCCATTCCACATTATCTTGAAATAAATTAAAAAAACATTAAAATATTAAAAGTAAAGCAAAATTAAATAAATTAATTATAAATTAAATAAATGATCAATTATATTCACCATTTGTGAACATGAACATGTGAACATATTTTTACTGAACAAATTTTCTCTAATTTCAGTCTATGGAAACTATATTCCACACATCTCAGTCATTTTCTGTATCAGTGAATCTGTGTTCATATTCCAGGTTGCACTGGGTTGTTTTGTAGACAAGTATTGCACATAATGGTTTATTTCATCTCCATTTTTAAATGCAACGTGTTACTGTGCAATTGAACTGTCTCCTCTTTTCTTTCTAAGCACTTCCTGTTCCTACCGGCTGTTAGAACTTTAAGTGTGATTTCTGCGCACTCTCATGTACCCGAGGTCTCAGATTAGACCATCCATCCATTATCTTATCCCTAATGGGATTGCTAGGGGAGCTGGTCCCTATCTCCAGTGGCCAGAGGCGGGGTCACCAGTCCATCATAGGGACGGACAGAACAAATAATCATGCCCTAACATCTAAGGAGACATCTGTTGACCTGATTAGTTAAAAACATTCAATGCTCTCAGACTGTGGGAAGAAGCCAGAGTACCAAGACAGAACCCACACACAGGGAGAACATACAAATTTCAGATTGACCACAGGCTGGGATTTGAACCCAGGACCTTCTTGCTGCAAGTAATCAGTGCTATCAACTGAGCCACGCAATTTCCAGATTATACCAGAGCAAATAATTCAAAGCTGCTGCATACAAATTTTATCCAGAAACTGTCTGATCGCTGCTGCTGTATATTTCCAGTCGTGTTTCACATGTCGTGTTTCTGGATTATAGAAGTGGGTTATGTCCACATCTTATTCAGAAGGAGAAACTGCTAGAAGTTGGTTAATCCTTACATCCCTCACAGGAATGCCCCAAAACAGCTCAGCTGCCACCATCTATGTTTCTAGTCTGATCATTTAATCAGAAAACAGATCAGTTCTGCTTGTCAGCATCACTTTCCCCCGTTACTGTTTCCATCCAAAGGCTCAGCTGTTGGTCCTGTAAAGCATGTGTGATGTGCATCTTCTATTCTTTGGTTGTTTGGGTTTTCTCTGTTGTATATTAACTTGAAGAAGATTATGTTAGTTTTAACAGCAATTTTTTCAACAGTGTTGGAATGGAATATGAGGATGTTTATGTGAGGTAATGGATTGCTCCATATTACAAAGTTGATGCATAGATTTGTATATATGGCAGCAGTGTTGATGTAAGAACACAACATGGTTTGTGTCTCATATTTAGCTCTCCCACACTGGGGAGCCTTCTAACTTGGCCCACATGCAATAAAGTATCATTGACTAACCATGACTGTAAACCTGTGCAGTCATTATGTGCAATGAGGCAGTTAAGTTTTCCATCAATATTGAATGTTCCAGTAAAAGCAGCTCATGTGTTTGTCAGAGTGTTAACTGCCATGTGAATCAACACAATATTCAGGACAAGGATTCATGTTTTAAATGAAATTATTCATCCATTTTTTAATCTATATTGCAGCTTTAGCTTAATTCCTTTATTCAGAATTTGTCTTGGACCTATTTTGGTATTTCAGTGTGAAAAATGTACTATTAGTAATTTATTGAAGATCTGTAAAACTTGGTGATGGAGCACAGAACTGTCTTCCTATGATTAACCTGCATAGGAAAACAAATTATGAAATGAAAGAAGGGATTTGTCACAGATGTGTGTGGATGCAGCAAATCTTTACTAAGAAAACCTTACTTCATCAAGTATCAGTTTCAAGGCTGTTTTGTGAGTTTTTTCACACTGCCTGATTTGTCCTTGAATAACCTTCTTGTCAGTGATGTGTTTTTGACCTCTTGCCCCTGACATGATGGGGCCACATGGTTAACACACGGCAGAGACGCAGCAATATATACAGGAACAGGGAAAAGGGCACCAGCAGGGCAGACAGGCCCAGGGAATAAGCAGCATAATGAAGATGATGATGATGATGATGATGATGATAATGATGATGATGATGATGCAGTCATACTCAGCTTCTAGCAGGATATCTGCTGTATTTGGAAATAAAAGCTGGTCCTCCCACGAACCACTTCTTTGTGTTTTCCCAATCACACAGTGTTCTCAACACATAATCTGAGTTTTCTTCTGCAGCTGTACAGAAAACAAGTCAAACTCTGAAGGAAATATGTGACATTGAAACATGGAGAATTGTAGAGAAGATAGTACTGGTTCCTCTTGAATAGATGAGCTGGACTTTGTTCTGGAGACAAACTCACTCTGATGTCTCTGAGTTGCAAACAGGGAATTCAGATGTTGTGTTGTTTTAAGCTGAGATTTTATCAAGGTAAGACTTTTAGAACTAAACAACAGAACAAAACAATGTTTTGTGGCTGACTGATTCTCAGTGTTAGTCTGGCCAGTTTTAAGCTTTGTCTGTTTTCCATCAACATCCCCGTTTATTGTTGCTAAAGCTTCAGTAGCTGCCTGCAGCACATTAAGACATTGGACAGTGATATTGTTGCTTCCAGCTCTCTGACCTTTAGCTTCTGTTGCTCCAGAATGTTTTATCTTTCAAACTGAGTATTTATGACAGCTGACAATAACAACCAACAAACCTGATATTCCAAACACTGCTTTACTTTATTATGTATGCACACACTGATTTTGCAATGGTTATAAATTATGCAAACCTCCCCTTCTCTTTGTTCAAATTTAACCTTTAGGCCTGTAGCTTCTCTTAAAATGTGAGACTAGGAACTGAAGACTCCTAACCTAATCATTAATATGAATAGATTAAATTGATCATTGCTTGTTTCCAAATATACTGCCAGTGAGCAGGAGACAAGATGCTGAATGGTTCTGTTACTTCTGACACCTCTCTGACCATTGTCAGCTCATCTGTGTGATCTATAACTGTCCAGATCACACTGAGCTCTTTCACTGACATGTTGGAAGATTTTGTCAGGTAATGTGCTTAAACAGAATCCACAGCACAAACTTTGCAATGCTTTAGAAGTGGGAACATGACAAATGTTGTCTAAATGGAGCCTTTTAACAAAAATGTCCCTCATTTTGTTTTCTGTTGATGAAATAATTAAATTTGCAAATTCCCTGTAGTTTTTGTACAGACAGGTGTAAGTAAGCAGGGGAAGGCTAGGTTACAAGTTGTAGGTGACGCTGTAATTAATATGCTAATAATGTTATGACTTATTCAGTTTAGTTCAGGTCATTTTTAAAATGCTGATTCAATCAAAAGTCTTCTCAAGGCACTTAACGGAAAAGGCTCTGATGTGTACACACATACATGCAGTCATGTCAGTCCAGTCTTATAGACAGCTTCAAATTCAATACAGATGTCCCCAGTTATAAATGAATGTGAAATGTGATGAATGAACCAGAACTAGTTTAGGTCCAGTTCTTACCTACTGGTAAACAGCACTGCTGATAGTGCATATCATGAAGACCTCTGACTGCTAATGTTCAGCCTGTAACATCCTCTCTGAAGCTGACATGGATGCTCCTCTGGCACATGTCCACAGCTGACATGTTGTCCCTGCAGCAGCAGCTCCCCCAGGAGGGAGATCTACAGAGATGTCTGGGAAACGCCTGATGTAACATCAGCATAAAGTATTCACTTTATTAAAATCACAACTTTGTTACATTTCTGTTTCTGCTAACATTTTTCGGTGCTGAATCACTGTGTCCACGTCGTTCCCGGAAATCTTGAGATTCCATTTAAATTATTTTCCTAGCTGCGGTTCTGTTCCTCTCATTTCATTTCCGTTCTTTTCTTTTGCGTTTTCTTTGTAGTTTCCATATTAAATATTCAGATGGATAAAACGATCTGCCCCTCTGCTATTTTTGTCACAGCCGTTCTATTTTTAACTAAAACTAAATCTCTCATGAGATATTTTCACAGCTGAAACAACCTTTGATTGTCAAATAGGAAACAGGCTCATATTTCTTCAGGGCCCTGCTGAGACCGAAGGATTCTGGTCGAGTTCAGATGCTCAAATTCATTTAGCCGGCGGGTTTGGCACAATAAACATTACTTGAAAATTCTGAAAGAAAAAGTTTACAGCAAGGCAGAGAGTTGTGAGAAGGACATAGATTGACACAAAGTAACTTGAAATATGGATTTGATTGCTAGTGCAGTGGTTTCAGTAGCTGCTACATATAATCATGGAGAAGATTACTTCCTTATCAAAGTGCTGGAATCTGTTTGGAGAGCCATGGGAAGCAGCCAGTGAGCGCTGATCCCAGCACTCACAGGAAACGCAGCATTCCTTTGGCCAGACAGAGATGGAAGTTTGGGATATGAGCCAGACTGCACTATGTGTGGGGGTGCGTGTGTGTGTGTAAGTGTCATATATTTGTGCACCACTTGTGCAGTACAGAATGTGCATACTTGTCTCTGTACTTCTCTGAAATACATTCTTGTCCTCAGTGGAGAAGTGTGGCTGAAAACCAGGCCAGCCAGGCCAGCCCCCCCCCCGCCCCCCCACCGGCCTTACATAACAAAGAAATTGCAGTTTTCCAAACTTTTAGAACATCAGTCTAGGTCCTTTTGTCCCCATTTGTTTGTTCTAGCATGTTCTTTTGTGCTTTATAAATCGTTCCTGTTGTACTGCGGTGACAGCAGTGGAGGACAGCTTAGAGTCAGCAATGTGACAATGTCAGATGCGCAGTAAGAGCCTTAATCTTATTAACGTTTGTTCAGATGTTGTGACATTTTAATACGTCTGTGTTTCCAGGGGTGAATTCAAACTTTTTACTTTTTAAAGAATGAATGTAGCAGCAAACAGATACCTACAGACAGAGCTGTATACTTAGTAATGAAAGCATGATTGACTGTTGACAGAGTAGCAAACCTCTAATCCAACCAGCTCACCAGGCCCAACTGGAAACATTTGGTGTTTACTTGTTATTTTGTGTGTGTGTGTACCTTTCTTTGTCATGAACATCTTCATTTTTAGGCTTTGTTAACACTGAAGCTGTTAACCTATCAAAAATGATTTATTCTCTTCTTGATAATCAGCAGAAAACTCTTTTTTAACATTACAACCCTATAATGGTAGACCTGATTTTTTCATGTTTTATTTTTATGAATTTTATTTGGTGATGAGCTCCAACTCTTTGAGATTTCATCAATATAATCATAATGAAACTCACATATACACACACAGACAGGGGAGAACTTACAAAAGTGCAAACCTTCATACTGTAAAAATCTCGGAGGTCTAAATCTACCTCCCAGATTTAGGCCTAGGAGGTAGGTCTAAATCAGAATCAGTCAAATGAATTAACATCCAAATCAAAAATATGACAGCAAAGTAATGCAAACAGGTTTTTTCTTCATTTGTTTACAGAGCAGCTTGGCTTTACTCCACACGTGGAATAAAGTTCTCCTGTTTACCAAGATGAACCTCTTAGCTGGGTTTTGTGCCAACATGTTTTCCTCTGCTCAAAAATTTTAGTTTAGGTAAATATTGAGACTTGGTGTGAAGCCAGGAGTCAGCCGAGGTGACATGAGACAGCTTTTTAAAAATGATTTCTCTGTCTTTGTTTCTGGATTTTCCCCAAACCAGATTTCTGGCATTCCTTCAACATGCTGTAAAATTTCACAACATGGAGTGTTGTGCTGCACTATATTGGGACTGAATGCTAATTAGCCTACTCTACTTCTGATGGCCTATAAAAAGGCTGCAGAGCCTCTGAAGGCTACTGAGGGAATGATGTGTTCTTCTTCACAGATTCAGCTGGATGGATGTGTTTATTTACTGATTGTCATGAATTGTGGTGGTGAGGTGGTGAGGCAGACGCAGATGGACCCAGGTAGATGTATAATGGTGATTTAATGGACAAAATCCAAACAGTCCAAAAACACAGGCAGCATGACTGGACACACGAAGGACTGAGTGCACATTAGACAATTGCAAGACGAGGAACAAGGAACACAGGTGGAGTTAAATACACAGGGGGTAATCACAGAACGAGACACACCTGGGAACAATCAAGGGGAAGACAGGACACTGAGACACAGATACACAGGAAACTCAAAATAAACACACAGAAAAACACGGAACATGACACTGATGTTTGTAATGCTGGGTAGAATGGGACACGTTACACATAACGAGTGGGATGTTAGAACCAGTAACAAAACAGAACTTGTGGGGATGTGCAAGGAGACCAGCTCAGGTCAAAAGGTCAGCATTTAAATGATTTAATCAAATTTTTTTTTTCCAGTTTTATTGTCGGTCTGAAATACCATACATCAAACAGATTTCTGTTTCAGTTAATCTTTTACCCTAAATATTATTTAGTAAATCAGGTTCTGAAGAATAGGAATTTACTTAATGCTCAGATAGCATTAAGGACCAACACAGTTAGTTGTTGGTCCTGGTATGTTTGTTTGATCCATTAGTCAGTGATAGATTCACAATTTACAAACAAAAACCCATATTCAGTTTCTACAAATGCCCTGTTTTTGACACAATTGTGTATTACTCTCAATGTAAAATATAAACCTTTAAACTTAAACACATAACACCATTATTGTTGAGTGAGTTGGGTAGAGTACAGCCATTTTAAGTGTAAAATGGTCTTTGACTAATCTTGGAATTTTTCTTGACTTTCTTTGCAAACCGATAAAGGCAAGCAAATATTATAAAACATTAAAACATTTTATTTCCTAAACACTTTATTTCACGTTTCCTGAGCTCACAGATGTATTGTGTGTTCTGTGGACGTCCCTTTTCTCCAGGTGCTCTGCAGAATGTTTGACTGCCTGCAAGGGGCACCACAGGTGGAGGTAGGTCTTCAAGCATGGCGTGACAATTTAACTCCTGTCATCTGCCTTGAACTGTCCTGTCTTATCTTGGGCGTCAGGCTGGGGGAGGCGGAGGGAACCGGTCCTTAGAAAGATGAGCAGCACAGAACATGAAGTCTGAGCAAATCCCAGCTGTAGTCCCAGAGAGTGTTTTATTTTGAAAACACTACTTATTTCATATTACAGATTCATAAACCTCAAAGTTATTACCACCAATCATTTGATCATTAAAATCAGTTCAGTTTCATATTCTTTAGTCCTTCCCAGTCAGTCCTTAGTGGATTACTTGACAGAACTCAATCATTGTAATCTGCCATCATTTTAGAGAAGGTTAAACCAGTCAAACAAAACAGGCAGCAAATATTTAACTTTAAGAACTTTAACTTTATGGAATGTTAAATAAGTTCGAGCTGAGGCATGTACACAAAGCCCAGCACAATTTTTATTTCATAAGAAACATTTATATTTTATCTTTCAAGTACCACTGTATTAATAAAAACTTGACATCTTCAAGCAAACGGATTGAATAAAAAGCTTTAAACTAGTGAGAAAATGGAAACAAGCCTTTAGGGACTCCTGAGTGATTTTTCAAACATAAAGCCATCAGTGGATATTTACTTGACCATAACAAAATGCACACACAGTTCCAACAATAACTAATGATCTGCTTTTTCTGTAAATAAAAATAAAGATGAGTGGAGTCTGGTCATTATGTGTCCAGTTACACATTTTCTCAAAATATAGTTAAAACAGACCATAATTAATATCTTAAGTTTGTACCATATTATGTGGTGGGATATTGAGCTCCATGGTGAGCTCCACCATGATAAACCGTACATAAGGCCCCACTTTAATGAGTGGTATGAGGAAAATACGAGGGTATCAGGAAGGAAATATTTTTAAAGCTGTAAAACTAAATGGCAAATTGTTAAATAAAAAGGGTAACTGGAGAGTTTTATTATCTATTATATTTTTTATGGTAAAAGGATTTGTTTTATGGCAGCAATATCCTGGGTGGGTGCGTCCTGCACATGTTACCACTCCATCATAGGGCAACACAGGACAGACAACCACATGCTCAACAGATTTAAACCTGAGAGCAGGAGAAAAGCCACAGAGAACAGAGAGAACATGCAGACTTCATACAGAAAGAGCCCCAGACGTTTTGGTCCAGGGCAACAGGTCTGGACTTAAAACAACACAATAGTTTCAAAAATGCTCTCCAGGAAGTGCTTCATCCAGAACCGAATGAGGGCTGTGTGACGTGTGCTTCTCCCTCACAGCCAGCTGCATGGACTGGAGTCAGAGTATTAATTTACTTCAGAGTAAATTAATACTTTTAAGACTGACAAGTTGTTGTGTTTGAAATGTCACTAAACAGCTTCAGTGTAATATTTATTACTCGGGATGCTGTGAAGGCTGTTAAACATGCATAAGTGAAAACATCACTTCCTCCATACACTCTATTCTAAAAAGAACTATTTGTTGCAGCTCCCAGAATCCTTCCTGACTGAAAAAAGTTGAATTTCTGTATTTAGCATATGCTGTTAAGTTGTAATGCTTTATGTCCTGTGTAAGTAAATGAGATGTGTTTAGAGAACTAATATTGACCTTATGGGTTTGCTTTGTTTCTCTACATCCTGAATTCATTGTTAGAAACTGAGTCGAGCTGCACTGATCAGAGCCTGATGGGGAGGTGATGGATACATATTCATGACTGAGACATCTCTGTGGAAACCATATGTACCATCAAATATATTTTATTTCACAGCTTTTTGCATAATAATAGTAGGCTGTCTCAGTGTTCACTAGATTCTGTTGGTTTTCTAAAATGGTGAAATCATTTAAAACAGTTCTAGCATGAGCTCACAGCTTTTTAAGATGAAAAACACAAACTGTGCAGGTCATAGGGTAACTTCAGCTTCAACATTCACTGTCAGACATAAATATTCCTCTACCAACTTACATTGGATCAGCTGGTTGTGGCACATTGGTTGGTGACTTCAGTTTTCCTTTCTGGAGCGTTTGATAGGCGGCAGTGAGAAGTCCATCAGAATGAGGAACAACCAGAGATTTTTTATTTTCCTAGAATTTCTGTTTTCAATACAGAGTATAAGGAGAGGGCTGCAGTCAAGGTGCTATTATTTATTTCATGATATGTCTTTCATTTTTACTTTGTTTCTTTTGGGTTGCCACAGCAGCACCCCCTTTAGCAGTTAGTGGCCTAGTCAAAGAGCTGGCCCCAACAATAATATTAATGTGAACAATAATTATTTTAATGCAACTGATACAGAGTTGAGAGTGAATCTACTTTGAGGGTGAGTTAAGGGCGAGTTCCATCATGAAGATGTAGCTTTAGTGATGGTTCTGATGCAAAAGTAAAAGCACAATTTATTTTACTCCCACTTTTTGGCTCTAGAGGAGGAATAGTGGTGAAAACTGATTGCAGTCAGCTAAGCTTCTTTAAAATGTTGTTACAGAATAGAAAGTGACTTTTTTTCTGAGCTTTTAATGCTCCAGATTTGTCAGTTTTTTATTGTCAGTATCAGCGATCAAAACACATTAAGGAAAACTGTTCCAGTTTTGACCACTTGCTGACTGATTGGTCCATAACTAAGAAATACTCAAAAGACTAAAACACTTGATTCCTGCAACCCTGTTTACCTGTGATTTTCAAACATTTAATGTCTACTTTGCTCATCACCTGCATGCTGTGGGTGAGTTGCACTTGCTTCATGTGGTCCATATTCAGTGAAATCAGTGCTAAAACAATAATGCAAAATTTACTAAATATTCCTATTTATTGTATTCATCTAATGCCAATTTTACAAAAAACGTATTCGTAATATTTCTGAGGCTACGCTAAGGACACTGGCTCAATCTGGACCCTCAGATGTTAATCAATGAAACTTTGTTTAAACCACAACCAAAATCTCTGGATCCTGTCAGCTTCATAAAAGCTGGAAAAATGTAGAATTTAATGAACACAGTTAATTAGCTTTTTACAGCAGACCTTTGGTATTGTACAGTGACATGTTTCATCATAATGACTCAACCACATCTGAATGGTTCCTACTGTGCAGTGAACTGAGTCCCATGATAAATGAGATTGCTCTTGTAAAGACTGTTGACCTTAGGCATGCAAGCTGGAGCGAAATGATCCCAGATGCCTGTCATGTACAATGCTTCTTTCATGACATTTATGGTACAAAAAAGTCAGTGGAATCATAAATATGGCCATTCATGTTCAGAGAACAATATAGATATGACACCAAACTATCACAGTCAGTAAGCAGCAAAATGTTTTAGCTTCAGGAAACATGCATGAAAAATGTAAAGAAGGTGCATTTGACAAAATGTTTAAACTCTAGTAGACACAAAACCTAAGCTTATTGGTCGCTTTTAGCTACGCCTTTTAATTGCTTGTTAACCAAAATAGCAAATCAGCCAATCACATATCTGAGTTCATTTAGACATCTAGACATGGTGCAGATCAAAGTTCAAAGTAAGCATCAGAGAAGACTGAAGAGAGAAATATGCTGTGTGCCGTTATTAGATAAGGAAACATTTTTTGACCTCATCCAGTGGAGCGCACAGAGGATTTTCATTGCGGTGGCTGTGAAAGTTTCAGTCCCATCAGTTTTTTGTGATTCAATGATTGCAAAAATTCACGCAAAATCAACAGATCACTGCAATACAGCATCATTTTGAGTTTATTGCTATTTTTAAGCCAAACATTTTTAACATTTTGAAGTGATGGCAAACTCCAACATTTGGGTGGCAATATTTCTTTTACTACACTTGCTTCCTCAGCATTACTTGATATAAAGTTATAGCCATTGATTGATATGGCGAGTAACAAAAACTGAGCTATTTAAGTTCTATTTAAGTGGAACGTTTTTGGTCAGATTTACATCTGCTGCAAAACCTGTAACATTTCAGAAAAATAACATTAGTTCAATATTACGGTGATGCTTGGTGGCTGCTTTGTTGTTCATAACCCACTTGAACCATGTAGTGCTCTCTACTATGGACACAAATTCCAGTCATATATTTTGTCCTTGTAAATCAGACCATGTAGTTGCGACTTGAGGTTTTTATTGACTCCAGTGGCCTTTATTTGAGAGAGGTCAAACAGTAAAGTGGGTAATGACAGAGGGGGAAGACATGCAGTAATCATCAGAACCTGTGACGGCGCATCGAGGACCAAGGCCTGATTACCTGGGTTGTGCTTTACCCCTGCACCACCACAGCAACCTGTGACTTGAGTTTTATAGCCTTATAAAATAAAATGTCTGAGAATTTAGATACTGATGTGTGTCCATGAGTATCTAAATATGTAATGTTGTGCTTATGAATGTGTAGTTGCAAATACACTTTGCCACCTGCTAAACTGGGATGTATGAAACTTTATCTTTGTGCATCCATGCATAAGAATTTATATGTGTAAAAAAGATTTTTCTTGTAAAAAGTGATTACACAAGTTAAATTATTTTTTGTCAAGGTCTATTTACAGACCTTGACAAAAGCAAAAAATTTTGTAAGACTCAAATTCCCTCACCTGTGTGCAAGTACAACTTTTGGCAGGATTCTCCTTCCTCTCAGCCGATTAGGCAGTGCTGTCAACCAGAAATGTAAAAGTTTGCTGAGGTCTGATGCAGGCCAGCATCAGCTCTGAACAGGGAGAGAGGAAGACAGGAGGAAGGCTAGTCAGGAACTTTCATCAGCCACCACTGTTTTTAAAGCTTAAACAAAAAATTGTCCTGCACACAGAAAGATGGCAGTGTGAGTGAAGATGTCCTTCATCTGAACTGAGACAGAACAAGTGCTGCCTCCCTACAGAGAACATTAGCATATTCAGATTGTCCCTGACCTACACCTTGCAGAGTTGTGTCTTTTTGTTCTGCACAGTGTTGGTGTGTGTGGAGGTCAGTTTGACATGGAGGGCTGTGGGGCAGTGTGTGTAGGTGTGTGGTATGATCTTGTGGATAGTTGGCAATCGTGCAGTATGGACCAGACATAATAGAGCTGTTGTCAACATGGATCCCAGGCAGTGGTGGCTGAAAAGTCAGTTGGCTCAGCTTGACTGGGGGATTTTTTCCCAAAATGCATCTCTGTGGCATTTATCTACCAAACATTGTTCATATTTCAAAGAGTCAGGGTTTAAGAAAGTGAAAATAATCAACACCATCCAACTTCATGTGTCTAAAATTTATCCCTAATGATAAATATCTTGGCTTTAACTACAACGATAAAAATATTCTGCTGCATTTATTTAAATAAATTATGCAACTGGTTGCCTAAATTTGTATGCTTATCAAGCAAGACTGTTCTTAGTTTAAAGTTTTTCCTTATTTTGTTACATGAAAAGGAAAATCCAAGTGAACTTAATTCTGTCAAGTGGATCAAGCAAAACTGAACCTTGTATTAATTATTAAACTTTTTTAATGCAGTCAGTGAAATTTGCAAGTACACTGTAAAATCTTCAGTTAACTTAATAAATCTGAGTATGTTGTAATAACTAAAGCAACAACCAAAGCCTAGCTTTTCTGAATTAGAAACTACTAGAAAATATTTGATTGAAACAGTTACTGGCTCTATTCAAACTTTGACAAAAAATATGGAAACATTAATAGCTTGTTCACTTTTTTCAGTAAATCCAACACAGTCATTTCTGCCTGAAGCTACAACATCAGGCAGAGCGGGGTGGTCATGAAAATGAACATCCAGCTCACTCATGGTTCAGTTTCACGTAAATGCTACAGACTAGCTAAAAAGCGCTCTACTGCTCTGAAAGTAGCTTCTTTCCTGATAAACTGACTACATAGATGAAGCGCTGGAGTCTACGTTTTCACCTAAAGCATCTTAAAACTAATTTGGTGACAAATAAATAGGTGGTTTGTATATTTATTTGTATAGCTTCATTTCATATCTTCAATTTTGAGGAACTACAAATATAAAAAGGTTATAATTGATCTTCTGGATAGCTCACTTTGCAATATGTATAGTCCAGTTATGGCCTAAATAAAATCAGTCATGCTCATTTCTATACCATATTCATTTGGTGAGATCTGGGACTCATTTACAAATGTAGGTAATTATTAAAAACTGATCAACATAGCTGACTGTACAAGGCCGATATACTGTTTAGTCAGTTTTCTCTACTTTATTTCTTTTAAATCTATTTTTTTTAGACTTGTTTTTCATCTGATTTCAGAATAGTCACTACAGCACACTGTAATGACAAAGTGAAAACATATTTTCAGGCACTTTGTAAATTCATAAAAAAATGTAAGCATTTAATATCATAGAGACAAAAGTATTCACACCCTTTTGAATGAAGAAGTGAGGTCAGGTACATCTTACATCCATACTTGAGATGTTTCTGAAACTATCCACCTTTATCACGTTCAGTTGATTGGAAATAATTTTGAATGGGACGTTTGTCCTGATAAGGTCTCACAGTCAACACTTTACATTAGAGCAGAAACCAAACAATGGAGTCAGAGGAACGTCCAGTAGACCTCATTAACTTGTGTCAAAGCAGAAATCTGTGAAAGAATAAGAACCAGGTCCAGCAGTACTGAACACTGGTCTCCCTTACTGGAAATGGAAGACGGGCCTTGGTCAGAGGGGACCACGAACACAATAGTCATTGGGGCGGAGAGAAAGGAGAACCACCCATACAGTTAAACTTCACTAACACTCTTCACCAATCCACCAATCAGGGGTTTATGGTAGAGAGGCAAGAAGGAAAAAAACTGTTGTTGAAAAGCAAAGGTCAATTTGATTAAACATTACCTGGTGACAGCTTACAGATTGTCAAGCCACAACAAATACAGTTATTATCTGCACTGATTAGTCCAAAATAGACATTTCTAGGCTGGACACCAAACATATTTTAAGATGATAGCAGCCAGATATAGATCACAGTCACACAGGAAAATGAGACTTAAATCCATCTGTGCACCTGAAAATATAACCTGCTTATTCTGCCCATTCAACCTGACTGATCCTGAGCCCAGAGAGAAGGCTGGGAGAAAATCCCCCAAAACCAAGAGAGCCATGTTTTAATGCAGTCAGTGAAATTTGCATACATTAGCTACGAATGTATTTTGTTGAATTTTAAATTTTTTTATAGGTTTACACCTCGACCTGAACTTTTTTGTTAGGCATTGTGATCTATTCTGTGTTTATCTTGTTGTTTAAATATTATTTTTCAGTTTGAGTTAGAATAAGCTTCTAACATAACAAAATGCAAAGAAAGTCAAGCATTGTGATTCTTTCAGGAGGCACTTTATACAAATAAATTAAACACATAGAGAAACATATTGTGGTTTTTATACAACAGGTCAGGATCTCAGACCAGTTCTGCTTTTCACCACTGAAATCTGCAGGAATATGGGAAATGCTGGTTTCGCTAAGATTTCTTCAGCAGATTTCTGTTTGTTGTGCTTTTACATCCAGTTGATTTTTATCAGGCCTCAGGCTGAAAAAATGACGTGACGTGTTTGCTGTGTTTGTTGGGCAGAACGTCTACAGTGCACTGACGGTCTCTCACAGCCAGGGGGTGAAAGAGAAGGAGCAGTGGGGACATTGGGAGGGCAAAGCCATTTGCATGATAAGAGCTCAAATGACCAGTGTAGACAGGGGATACCAGGATCTGAGAGGAAGTGACGTGTCGGGTTCCTCTCTCCTCCCTCTTTTCCTCTCGCAGAGATAGGAGTGATCAGGGGAGAAGGAAGGGGCAGCAGGGGGCTGGTAGATGGGCCACGCAGCACTCTCATTCTTGTTGTGTGAGATCAGGAAGTAGTAGGATGCATCGGGATCTGGTTGAGTGCTGAAAAGAAGACAGAACCAGACTAAAGGGGCTACGGAGAGGAAAAAGAAAGAAGAGGGAGGAGGGAGGAGGGGTAAAGCTGAAGGGGTTTTCGGGGGGAACTTGAGGATCTTCCTTCAGGATCTAAGTGTCTCCCAGGGACTGAGAAAGTCCTGTCCTGGAATTACACCATCTAGCTCACAGCTCCAGGGATAAAATGAACTATTTGGTGAGTGTGTATGTGTGTGGAAAATTACTGCTTCCTCAGGGTTTTTTTCTTTCCTTGGTGTTTGACTGCATGTTATTGGTTTAGCATTTGAGGATTTGAGCAGGACCTGTTATACCTCAGCTCTGTCTGGACTGAGGCGGGGGTGGAGGGAGCTGAGGGGGGAAAAAGACAGGGAGGAGGGAGAGAAACTGGAGTTAACTTTTTTTCTCTGTGGATTCCTACCTTTTGTTGGCTCTCAGCAGGGTGTGTGTGTGTGTGTGTGTACTTTGACTGCGCTGTAGTGGAATGTGAACATAAAGTTTAAAACTCCTCCCATTCTTATTAAAGGTTAAGGTGCAGAGAGAAGATCGACAGCCGAGCTAACGATGATGTTAAATGAAGGCAAAATGGAAAATATGGAAAAGAGAGACCATCCAAAGGAGGAGGTCTGAGGTGCAACTGGATGGGTTTATTACTCTGGAAAAGTGAGAAACTAAAGACAGAATGGGACAGATGGGGCTGGGGGGTATTCAGTGTGTGTACGTGTGTGTGTTTCTGCTGACTCAGTAACATGGTAGAGAGAAATACAGATTTAATGGCCAAAGGGCAGGAGAGACGAACGAACTCGAGTCTAAGAGAAAAGCTTCGGCTAGCTGGGAGTAGCTAACAGTCCCTGACATTCCCTGCTATTGTTTGTGAGACTTCAGTTGTGTGGTTCACATCCTGCCTCCATGTTTGTGTGTTTAGGGTAACTACACAGTCAGGAATGTAGCAGACAGAGAAACACTGCAGAGTAGATTGCTGTGAGTTGAACAAGTAATTACACGCCAGTAATTAGTGTGTAATTAATATGGGATAGCATTCCAGTGAGTTGGCACACAGCTGCTGCTCTGTCAGAGCTCCACTGCTGGCTGTTCCTCATCCTTCAGTACCACTCTTAGAGACAGAATGGAGACAAGTAGGTCCATGTAGTCGGATCTTTGTGTCATGTTAATGATCCCACATCATTTTTGTGAATGGTCTGCGACTTCAGAAAAACCTTAAAGAGACCAAGAGGTTTCCCTCCAGACCACTGAAAATCTGTTTCTCTCTCTCAACAGAAACATGAGGCGTATACTGATGCTTATTTACCCGTTTCACTGTTTTGGTTTGAATAAGCCAAACATTTAGAAAAGTATTTATCCACTTTACAATTTTCCACCTTTTATCACACTATAACTATGAACTTTAAAATATTCTGCTAGGATTCAAGTAATAGATCGACTGAATGAATGAACCAACATCATTAGGAGCAAGGAAAACACCAGAGAGAGAAAACTGGAGCTGAGGAGAAGTTTAAGCAAGGCTGGGTTCTAAAGCTATATTCCAACGTTGTTGTAAACCATTATTTTAGTACTTTAGTAATTGATCAGTTATTCTCACAAATAATTGAGGAACCAAATAAAAAACTGTAGTAGCTACTTAAGCAAATAAAATAAATATATGAAGGAATAATGTTAGTAAAAACAATTCAATTCCTTTGAATTGGCAGTTCAAAGTGCTTTTAATAAGGAAACACAGTATTGCTTAAAATGCAATGTGATTCAAACTTCACTTTTAGTCTCAAGTTTGATGTATGAAAAACTACATTATAGGATAAGATACTGATCTTTTTATGTCATAACTTTTCTTGATCAGCAAGTAGATGCAACCAAGGAGAAGTTAGACAGACAGTCTTGTTTTTGGACTGTGGGAAGAAGCTGGAGTACCCAGAGAGAACCCACACATGACAGGGAGAACATGCAAACTGAACCCAGGGCCGGGAATCGAACCCAGGACCGTCTTGCTGCAAGGCAGCAGAGCTACCAACTGCACCACTGTGAAGCCTCAGTGACCAGGATGATGACTCTAAATATTTATTTGAAGATATGAAAACAATATCTGAATGTACTATCTGGAATAAATTCTTTATTTATTATTTCCCACAGGGAAACTCCAGTAAAAGGTCTAGCAGAATGTTCAATTTAGCCTAAATTATTCACAGGTGACTCTGAATTCAGTCTACAGTCAACTTTGTGGACCAACTCGACTGGATATGTTTGGTGATGTCTCAGTTTCAAGTGTTTAAGTGACAGCTTACACAGACCTAAAATTTGACTTAATTTACATGTTGCAATTTTTTTCTCTTTATTTTTTGTTGTTTGAAAATCAGCTTCACACCTGGCACTGAGGATGAAATATCATTTCTTACTTTGCCAATGTCTAATCCAGTAATATCAGTAAACTATCAGTGCTGCTGTCTGTGCAGGAAGGCTGTGGTTATAAAGCTACGATGACATCCTGTCCAACATCACACTGGTGAAAAATATCCCCCTCAGGGTGGGAAAATGGTCAAATCAAAGTGATCTATGTCTGACTGACTGACTGCTACTTTATCAGATCAATATATTTTGAGGTTCTGGTTTCAGTCTTCTGGAACTTCTGGAAGCCACTCAGATATATCTGTTCAGAATTAACGCAGTTCCTCATATAAGTTCAGTCTGTCATTTTACACTTAAATCTAAATATAAACTGAAAGGAAGATTTTAAGGAATTGACCTTGTGTGAGGACATAAATCTTGTTCTTGTCACTGATTTACTGGCTGAGTCATGGAGACCTGGAATTCCCCTCTGTCCCCAACATGACAGAAAAGCACACACTCTAACCAACCGCTCCACTGACTGCAGTCTAATGTGCTCATACTGCTCTAATGTCCCACCTGGAGCTGTGAGTTATCTGACCGGTTATCCAGAACCAGCTGGTTAGAAAAGTTCCGACTTTTCTGCCGACTCTGACTTACTTCACCTAACAGCTCATCCAGAGGCATCATGTGTGACTGATGCCAGTCAGCCACCCACAAGGCAGGCGCTGCTCTCTTTCACTCAGAAGCATTATGAAATATAAAACATATGACTTGATTTATTTCATTGTGATCAGAAGCAATATATTTATCTTTGAAAATCTCAAAATATTGTTTATTGAAATTATTTTTTCAGTTTGGACAGAAAATGTGAATAGAGAACTCAGATGAAACCAGGCTGGCATTTACACCTGCTGTTTATTTATCATATTAAATCTAGTCCAACATGTTTAACATTTTGGTCTGACGTTAGTACCTGCTGCTGGCTAAATGATTCTCTTCTGGCCCTGACTGACTTGTCCGCTGGTCTCTGGTTGGCGTTTTGCAGGGAGGGATTACTTTGTTAAACAATAGAGGTCATCCTCTTCCCAGCACCATTGTTTCAGCTCCGCTCTCTTGGGAATCTATTCTTGTCTTACTGATTTTTCCCCAAACTGGAAGCGTATTACTACAAATGGTTTGTATTTTTCATTGGCTAAGTGATTACTCTAACTGTTGTCAGTAAATTGAACATTCTGATGCAATCAGCTCAGAGTGTAGGCATTTCCCATACCTAGAGGAGAACTCACCTTAAGATCCATAAATTCAGTCATTATAATCTTGACATCTTTTTTTTCTGTTTTCATCAAAATATCTCTTGAGCCAGGTCCTTCAACATATTCTGTCATATTTATCAAGTAGCTGTTTCATAATTCAGTTTAATTACATTTCATATGGCTGTTTATAAATCAATTACTTGTGCAACAGGGTGCACCCCCCAACTCCCCACATGACCTTTTGCTTTACGTCATCTGAACAATCTTCTTACTTCATCAGTAACTAAAGCAAAATCCCTAAAGATCATCCTCTGCTACTTTCCTTTTCAGCTCTTTTTCCAAATATGAAGTCCTCACCGCTCTCATTTGGTGAACAACACCATAGCTGTACTTACCCAAACATGTGGACATTTATGCCAATATCAGTTCACACGTTCACGTTAGAGACATCCTCCCTGCTCTCCTGAAAGACCTCCTGACTTTGTTTTGTTCTTGTTTTAGAGTGTGGACATGTTAGCATGTTTACATGGATGTAAATAATCATAACTACTGGCAGATGAGAATAAAAATGCATCATAAGAATGCCCCAATCTGAATATTTTGATCAGATTCAACTTGATTGGAATGATATTATAATCTGGTTGGTTTATGCTGATTGTTAATCATCCTGATTGTGGCAAACTGACCTGACAGAAAGGACCTCAAAATGATGCCAAGCCCTGCTTCTCAACAACTCAATTAGATTTCTAATCCTTTACAGAAAAAAGTTTCAATGAACTTTGTAATGAGTTTTTACTGCTACCTCCGTGTTGGACTGTGTGATGCAGTTCCTCATGTCTGTCCTGCTTCAGAATATTGTATCTTAGTTTTGTGCAACGGATTTGGTGTGGCTCGGCTCCAAACCAGTTTTCTCTTTAGTGCGGAAGTTTCTGGTTCAGTTTCTGGTTCTGGTTCTGGTTCAGCCATCTTAGAGACTTTGTTGTGTGTTTACTGTAAACTGACCTGGTGCTGTTCTTACATCATTCAGCCTTCTGGATTTGTCGAAATTAGTTTAAACATAATCATGTTTTAATAGTTGCATATCAGTTCAGAATCATTCATATCTGCGCCTCAGTCACATACTGTGTACATGTTTCAAAAACTTTTAAAAGACTGTAAGTGAAATATCAAACTGTAAACTGAATTAAGTCTATTTTGTCCATATTCTCCCTTCCAGTAATCTCTGAAATGATTTAACTGATTTGGTTTTAAAAAACAACTTTCAGAAATAGGCTAAAACGTTTACAGAACAAGTCTAACTTTGCTCATGTAAAGAGCTGTATTTGATGGGACACCAAATGAATAAAGTAGAAGTAGAACTACAGCAGTCAGTCAGTGAGGCAGTGAGTTAATGGAGTCGGACCCATTGTGATCTGCCCTCACTGTGGATCAGAACCCTGCAGTCATCACTTGACCGGACCAAATTAACTTCTACTAAATGTTAGTGGGTTTTTGTTTTAGATGTGGAATGAATAACATTATTTAATAATTACAGACTGAACTTGCAGGCTGAAATTGCTGTTGGTTGGAAATAGAAATTGATTCTGAATTACTGCCATTCTATTTTATAAAACCAAACCACAATTAGTCTGTGATGATTCTGAGGAGTCGCCTTGTCAGTTCACAACTCAATAATTAATGAAACTACAGATGCATTATGTTTCCATCTGAAATTTCACTACAAATATGGAAATATGTTGTCATATTTACTGCTATTCTCCCAATTATTCAATTTTGAGCTCTTAAAAAAATCCACATGTTGAAATAAAAGCCATAAAAGAAAAGGGATGAAATGATCTCATTGATACTGAATCAAAGGTAGCTCTCTTTGATTTTTGGTTTGTGCTGTAGATCAGACTCCATGTAGATAACACTGACATTGAATGAGTCTCAAAATTGGCATCAGGTCAAAAAAGATGTGTCATCCACTCCTGACCACACAGTGTAGGAGTGTACAGTGCAGCAGGGGCGTTGTTCTTGAAGCGCCTCTCAAGGGAGGAGTGTATTTTGTTTTGATGCTATGCAGCGTGTTTTTTTTTCTGAGCTGAATTTCTCAACTCTTATCCCTTCCTGGCTGTCTCAGAGCAGGAGCATGTGCACCATCCATATGAACAGTATCTGTCTGTGTATTGTTGTGTCTGGATTGGCACTCCAGTTAGCTGACAACATGCTGTGAATCACGGCGTGTTTGTCCGCTGCTCAGTGCTGAGTCATTGTCCAAGGTGACGTCTCAGCTGCAGCTTTCTCAGAGGATTTATGAGCAAACCTCTGCTTCTATAGCTGAAAAACCAACCTCAGCCAGATTCCTTCAGCTTGGATTTAGTCTTCAGTGTTCATACATGAGGACTCTTCTTGCTGATCCAGAGCTGTCTTGAGCTTCTGTGGTTTTAAACGTTGTATCCCAGTGTAAAGATGAGGACTTGTGTCTGCATCACAAAGATGTTTTTAGCACAGAGGTAAAGCTGGTTTGTTATCACAGAGCATGTGTGGACAGGTTTTACCTCTGATGTGTAAGTACTGGTTGGGAAAGCCCTTAAATATATGCTGCTCTGTGGATCTTCTGTCATATGTTGAACACAATCATTTCCAAATGTGTTGTTATTTTCTGGAATGGACAGTTAAGAGATCCTGACAACATGATAAGTTGAATCAAAAGTCCAACAGTTTGAGGGTATTAAAACAAAAATATATTGTGAAAATATATTCTGACAATATTAAACATTTTCAGTTTTGAGTTGCTTTAGTTTAGGTGTATGTTTGACCTGATTAGTTTCCTCAACTCCAAGGATGGATTTCCATTTTCAACATGCTGAGGGTGAAATGATTTCATTGATGTAAGGATCAGGGAATTACTGCCAATAACAGACTCAATTGGTGTAAGCTTGAGATGTATAACTTGCACATGCTAACATTTTTAAGCTTTGTAAACTTTACTTTTTTGAGGCAGCAAGTTTGCTTTTTGTAAGTAAGGTGAAGTAATTAGATTGTATTATTTTTAAATGAATACAAAGGAAATACATGAATAGAATCTGTTTTGTGATTTTTAAACTGTGACTTTTTCAAACCATGGTATACCTTGTTACTGGATGCTGGCAAACAATTTTGGTACCCAAATTTCTACCAGTTTGCTCCATGACAAACACTTACAAAAACCTCAGTCAGAATAATAGTAAAAATATCTACTCTCTAAGCCTGCTCTTAAAGTGATGTTTTTGTGCATGATTTGCCTGTGGTGTCTTGCCAGCAGCTTAGCTGTCAGCACTAGGGTTGTTCATGAAAATGTAGCACACATAAATACCTCGCTGTGTTGTCTGCAAACAGGTTAAGCAATCCCAGGCCACTCCCACTGGAGCCTACACTATCCTGGCCCGTATTCCTCCTGTTAGTCATAGCCTGAGGCATGATTTTTTTTTCAGATGGAATTATCGCTCATCAAAACAAATCTGGATCTGCCTGAAGGGAACAAAATCAGTGTCTGTAGGTAAAATCCACACTGCAAGCGCCTATTTAAACAATTTGTTTCTTTTGCACATCTCACCTCCTGCCATGATTGACATTGTTCAAGACTTTGAAAATCAAAAATGTATAGTTTTTCATAGAGAAATGAAAGCTAACATAGTTAAACATGTCTCTACTTTTACCTTTGTTGATGTGTAGCTCTGTTCATGCATCTTCAGTTTGTGTGTGAAACGGAAGAGATTTACAGCCTGGGTTAAATTCCTTGTGTGTCAGATTTCTTGGGCAATAAAGCTAAGTAAAGTAACAGAGCTCTTCTAGCGCCGTATCCCTGTAAGGACAATTTAAGACTTAGTTTCCTAAAGCAATACCTGTCCAGCTGCAGCTGGATGCTGCTGCTGGGTGAAACATTCTTTCTGTCATGGAACAAATCAGCCGTGCGCTCCCAAATATTTCTCAAGATCTGACGTGCCAAGACAGGAAAGAAAGAGGGGGAGGGAAGAATGGAGCGCAGCAGCAAGAGAGCCACATATCAGACTCGTCTCCTCTCAGAGACTGTCAGCTCCTGCTCCAAAGATTACTATCTGCAGAGAATAATTGTGCTGCTAATGTAAGCAGAATGTTTGTCAGCAGGTTTGGCTGAAGTGATTTACTGCCTGTGGTTGTAAGCTGGACTGAGATCTGATCCTGACTCTGAGCAAATTTAACATAGCTCCTGCTAATGAAAACTGGGGGAAAGTGCTAAATAGAAATATATTAATCATATTTAAACTGAAAGGCTTTGGGATTTTTTTTTATCGTTTTGCTACAATATGACAGTCTAGTGGTGGAGGTGTGTTTCAGTGGAACCAGGTAGATATCTAGAGAAGAAATCCAATTCTCCTGTCTCTGATATCAGTCAGATATAAGATACACATGGTTGGGTAATGAAATACAAAATTACTTGAGATTTCCATATCGGCCATTTTCATGTCCTGGTAAAGATGTAGGAAGAAATAAAATGCATGAATGTCTAATCACAGCAACCCACTCAATCCTTCACTGATGAGTTGATTTATTCAGTCAGAAAAGGAAATGCATTAATAATAAACACTGATAATCATGTTTGTATTTGCAATGGGGGGAAATAACAGCTGTTTTTCTGGTATCACTTCCAAACAGCCGTTTAGCAAGTAGGCTGATGGAGACTCTGTCTGCTGATCACTGCTGTTCTTTGTTGTCTTTGTTTTTCTCATTCCAGCCTACCTGGTTGTGTTGAAGGGCTAAATGTGGCTCCTTGACCAGCCTAAGCTGTTAGTTTTAGATGTTTTAGGCTTCTGGCTGTGGATAAGGGCAACCTTCAGAAAGCAGCTATATTTGTGTTTCCTGACTTCTCAGAATCAACATGTACCTGAATGACGTTCCCTTATATTTTACGCGTCTGTGTACAGTTGACACTTTTTGGAACTTTAAAAAGTATTCAACTCCTGTGTTGTATGTTTGCTAAAACATTTTATAACATGTTCTAAGCCAAGTCTAGACCTACCCATCATCCTGATCGTTTACCCTCTACGGTAAACACAAACATCTAAAAGTTGTTAACTTATAGTAAATTAAAGCATTTAATAGTGATACTGATGCTGAAAATTGAGATGATGATTACATTGATTATGATTAGATAACATTTCTACACATTATTGTTACCATTCTTTGCCACTATGTCCCCACCATTTTCCATGAGCTTTAGCTTTTCACTCTCTAAAAGGCAAGTGTCCAAAATGAATGTGGCATGAAAGTGTGCAGTATTCTACAATCTTTGACCTGACGGGAAAACATGCGACATTTTCAGTGGACAATAGCAAACAATAAAGCACCAAAACTCTCCTTGGTTCACTGAAATCTGACTCCATTCAGTGATATTTAACCCAGGGAGAATGAGAAACCCAGTGTTTTTTCATAACTTAAATCTTCTATTGTTTAAACTTAAGCAATGAAAAAGAACCACATTTATCCTTATACAGGTAACACCCCCACACACTGAAGCTCTTCTACTTAATGATGAAATATGACAGAACAACAGACTGTATATCAAAGATCATCAAGGATCACTGCTAAATTGTGGTTTTTGTGGAAATTTGCGTAGAGAGAAAAACAACATCAAACATGTAATTTCCCCTCTTTACTTTTTGTCATGTAAGAAAAAAAAGACACTTCCAGAAACTCAAACATCCAACCCCTCCTGTGGCAAGGCAATGTTTGTCCCCAGGGGTCAAATAGGAGGCAAGAGACAAAGGATCTTAGGCCACACACACACGCTCCATCTCCCCCCCACCTCACACAAACACACATATGCTCAGATGAGCAACCTGTCTGCGTTGAACTCGCTCCACCAGCTGTTCACATTACTCTCTATTCAGTGAACGCCTTGTTTTCTCATGTTATAAAACATATTTATGTCCTAGATGTCAGTACACAGTAAATACACTCTTTCTAAATTAATTCTTTATTCATTTATGTTTATGTTTATGTATTATGTAAATGACGAAGTCAAAAAAACATTTTAAGTCACATTATATGTACAGAATTTTTATAACAACTGAAGGTAACACAATTATTTGATTGTCCCTTAAAATGACTATGTGGCTGGAAAACATATAGTGCTGCCCCTTTAAATAGCTAATTGTGCACAACTTCAACAAGAGTAAAATGTGTTTTTCGTAGTTTTTTCACATTTTCTGATTGCTGATAATAAGATTCAACACAATTCTTTAACAAACAAAGCAGAGTATGATGACTCCCAGCTGCTATTTGGGAACCTTATCTAACCTTATGGAGAAAGAAACCACATCAAAACAACAGCATTCAGCCTGGTTAGAACAGGTGAGCTCAGACACAAACAGACAAACTACTGTATATTTTATATTATACATAATCGCTGAAATTAATGCTGTGATCTGCATATTCTAAAAACACAACAAGATCATGATGTGGGAGGTTTGTATGATGGAAAGGACAAAGTGGGTGCATGGTCGCATGTTTATTGTAGAAATATAATCTGGAGGGGCTCTACACTGTAAAACATAATCAGCTCCTTACTTATATGCAAATTCATTGCCTCTATTTTTTTGTTTTCATTAAATAAACTGAATGAGTAACATTAACTTGTGCAATTTTAATGAGCATAACTTAAGGTAACTTAATGAATCAGAGTATGTTGTAATTACTTAAATTGTACCCAAAACCTTTTTTTACATGTAAATAAAGACAAAGCTTTCTGAAGGGACAATTTTAACTTACAACTACTTATGTGAAAAGAAAATTCCTTAATTGAAACTGTTCCTGGAGCCTGCTTTTTGTTTCTCTGCTCAAATTTGATAGAAAATATAGAAAGAAAGCAGTGATATTTTGCTCACTATTTTCCAGTAAAGCAAACACAATCAGACAGAACACAGTAACTCACTCATAATGCAGTTTTTGACAGGATTGAGTTTTCTCTGTGTTGATTTCAGTTTTTCTGTGTGTTTATTTTGGGTTTCTGTGTCTTGAGTCTCCTGTTGTCCTGTCTACCCCTTGATTGTTCCCAGGTGTGTCTCGTTCTGTGATTACCCTGTGTGTATTTAATGCCACCTGTGTTTCTGTGTCTTTGTCGGGTCCTTGTCTTACCTGTTTGTCAGTTCTATCATGTCGCATCTTATGTTGCCAGTCGCTACCAGTTGTGAGCCTTAACTTTCTGCTCATCTGTGCTGCCTGGACTTTTGGATTTTTTGTGCCTTTTTCACCATTAAATCATCTTTATTTCACTTCCAACCTGGGTCCTGCTGCATTGTGGGATACCTTGCTGGCCAATCTCCACTGTCAAATAATGGATTCTGACCCTTTCACCTTACTTCAAGTTTATTTTTAAAACATTTTTACCTCAATAGGTCATCAGCTTATTTGAATAAAGTGTTTATTATAACTATGTAAAATAAGTTAAATCTGGTTAATTTATTTGATTAAAGTGAACTTTATATTTAATTGCACACTCAATTAAATATAACACTAAATTGGACTTGGTTTAATTTAGTGTTAGCAAAGCCTTGACAAAGTCAAGTTAGATTCACACACTTTTTTTCAATTAAATATAAAGTTGCTTTTTACAGTGTAGACATGCTGTTGTCACCATGTCTTGCTACTAAAAAAAAGACTCAACAGAATGAGATCTTTATCTGTTTTTTGTTTTTTTTGTTTTTGCATTTTTCTTACTTTACATGAGCTCAGTCTTCAGTTTCTGAGGTATTTCTAGACCAGGCTTATCCCCATTGTGTTGTAATTAGATTCTCCTCCTGTGAATAAAAATGTTGCTGTTTGACTGGATTCTGACTTTAGAACAAGGAAATTCTGAAACAAAATTCTAAACGTGACTGGAATCTATGAGTCAGCCATGCTAAATGAGTTCAAGTAAACCCATCAGAGGAAGGGCCAGCAGAACACACTGAAGGCCTCATGATAACATAACAAAGGTTGATGTGTGATTCATGTCCATTCCACTTCCTCTTTCTTGATGAGACGACTTTGTTTTATTTCTTTGGACTAAACTGATTTGTTCCCTTAATCTGATCCTCTTTCTAAAACATTATTTACATTTTGTTGAGACAATTATATGATGAAGTGAATGATATTAAAATTATTCATAATTTCCCATTAATTATGGATAATTAATGGGAAAACTGCCATAGTGTGCTACGAAAGTAAAAGCAGTTACTTGGTTTTTCTCAGACAGGCAGGACTTTCTGCTCAGGAGTCTGTATGTGAGCGTCGCTCTGGCATAGAGCCAGTACTGCCTGTACCAGTCCGTGATAACTGGGGTGGGACTCTGACGCCAGAAGGAGTGGACATGGCTGAGGTCTGACGTGAACGACTAATATTGATTTAGTTTCAAAAGGTTCCACAAAGGCTGACGGTGTTTCTGTTTGCACTCCGGCTTTCACACCTGTGTGTTCAATCAACTATTGAACCATTGTGCAGATAAAACCATGGCATCTGTAACATCACTGACTGTATTAGTACAGATGGTTTGCCAATCTGACAAGATGTGATCTCTCTTCTTTAACAACTGATGTCTTTGGCCAAAACAGTTCTTTCCTCCTGTACTGTACTCTGTCCTCAGCCTGTCTTCATAACACATCTTAAACCAGGACATCTTATTTACCTATCAGGCATTATTGATTTTTCATACACGTACACTAAATTGTATTATGGAAATCTTGTCTTACTCATTAAACAAAATGTATCAACAAAACATGTTTTCTAGCTGAGGAAGAAGTTAGGACACCCTACCCATAGAGAGTCAGTGCCACACCCTTTGGTTCAATGAGCCAGTGAGAGGCGTCTTCTTTCCATCTGCCAGCCACTAACATTGGTAGGACTGGGACCAATGTAATGCACTCCTCACTTTAAGCTCTAAGGTGTATGAGGGGTACAGCCTGTTTCAAGTCACCCTCAGCATCTCAGTGAGATGAGGATCTGGACTGAGTCAGCCCAGTTCTTTCCACTTCTTAATTTCTGAGCAGTTCCTAGTGTGTCATTGTCATGTTGCAGGGTCCATTCCAGCTTCTGCTTTAACTTGTTGACTTGGACTTCCAGGTCTGGACTTGTTAGAAGGTGTTTTGAGTGTCCTCAATTAAAGACTATTTTCCATCCAGTGGAATGGCTGTTTTCTATTTATTTCAAGAGCTCTTTAAATCCTTTACTTTCAGCAGTACTTGGAGCATTTCCCTCTTTTTGTTGCTCCACCCTGCTGAGGAGACACACCAGGAAACATACATGATCATTCAAACAATTGCTAAACTCAAATTGAACCAAAAAAAATCCTATGAAACATATTAACATTTGTACCCACATTCTCCCGGTACAGTAATGATGGCTAGTCGCCTTGCCCACGAGAATGTTCAACCAAATGTCAATGTGCAGCTGAAATAAAGAACTTTAACAAGAAACATTGGGTCTGTAAATCAATTAAACTCAATATAATATCAATAATCCTTTCTTAGTGATGCAACTCTGGTCTCCACCACATCCCTTTAAATAGGTTTGATTTCCTACCCAAATATAAGTGTGTCCTACCTCCTGACACCTGTCCAACAATTTACTGACAAACCTCAATTCTTTCATATTTGGAACGCTCCAACTTCAGTGGAGTCAGTCAAAGAAAACCCATGAAAAGAGTTTTACAGACCAGAGGTCCCCTGCCTGTTCTGCATTTTTGAGATGTGTTCCTTCCTCCTAAGCATTCTTTGACATTTATGTAAATCAGATGTTTGGTCACAGGAAACCTGAGGTAATAAAATGACTCGCCCAGAGTTCAAAGGTTAATGGCCACTGTTATAATCTACATTTAGACGCAGTTGCATGCTGATACTTGTGTAAAGAGTGTTCTTTTATCATCTTTGTAATGTGTTACCCGATGTGTAGTAGTGACGTCTGACTACAGGTCCAATGTATGACTGATTGATTTGTGCAACTTTTAATGTTATTTAATATGTTATTGGTAATTTTATAATTCCATCTGTTTGTTTCTGATTTTTGGCAGAATATTTTGGCCAAAGCATTGTATGACAATGTGGCTGAGTCTCCAGATGAGCTCTCCTTCCGGAAGGGTGACATCATGACGGTGTTGGAGCGGGACACGCAGGGATTGGATGGATGGTGGCTCTGCTCTCTCCATGGCCGACAAGGCATCGTCCCAGGGAATCGTCTCAAGATTCTGGTCGGCATGTACGACAGTAAGCAACAGCAGCAAGTCACCCCTACCACACCAGATCCAGCTGTTTCCTGTGCAACCCCCCAGGTGCAAAGACCCCTCCTCCCTCAAAGCGCATACTCCAAACCAACTGCCAACTCTACATCAACTCCACCAGTGTACGCAAATAAGCCCCTTCCTTCAGTTCAGTACACATCCATGCATCCGGCGTACTCTGGCCCCAATCCTGTCCAACCAAGCACAGACTCTGTTTACATGATGCCCCCTTCCCATGGCCCCAAGGTGAGCTCCCAAAGTCTATATCAGGTTCCATGTGGTCCAAACGGATCCTCACCACAAGCCCCACCAGGACCGCCTAAGAAGACCTCAGCTGTAGGCCACAGACCGTTTGAGCTGCCTGGTCAAGATATCTACCAAGTCCCCCCCTCTGTAGGCCCAGGGCTCAGTCAGGCAACTGCTTCAGCTGGGGTGACAGGAACTGGCCAGGATGTGTACCAGGTACCTCCATCCTGGGAGAACAGCACAAAGCCACATGGCAAGGTAAGGAAGAGGAAGCAAATGGAGTAAGAATTTAAAATATTGTGCTTTGCCAAAAACAATAAATAATGCTTTTTGCTTTTGAATTTGAAAAGAGGAATTAATACAATGTCAAACAATGAATCAGAATAAATATGAAAGGCTAAATATGAATTGTAACTGAATTATGAAAAGCAGCATAACAGAAGAAGACATTTCATGCACTGGCTCATTTGTTTTTTCTGACTGTTATGTTCTGGGCATTGTGTTTCTTTAAGACCCTTCTAGGTATGAATGTGTCTTTTTTCTCACTAAAGATTAAAAATATCCATAGAGTTTTGATTATTGTTTAAAGTTTGAAAGAATCTAGCTGACAGCATGACTCTTGGCAGTGAACCTGCTGACCAACCAACCTGCTGTGGTTTTGTCTTTAACACATGAATGGAAACAATTAAACACATCTGTCATAAAGGCCTTGATAAAAATTTTGTGTTCTTTTGCTGTTAATCTAAACTTGTTTTCTTGAGGCTTTGACTAATTTTTAAAATACAAATACAATGAAAAAATGTAAGTTAATTTCAAAACTCTTATCCTAGGAATATGACCGGGATTTGTCTGGAACCCCAGATAAAGTTCTATATTCTAAAGCTCCATTTAGAGAAGTGCTGTAAAATGTGACATGCAGAACTCAACACGATGGTAGATTAAAATGCACAACAGTGTTTTCATGTCACAAGGTCAGTACTACATTGTCCATGTTCCTGCTGTGTCCCTGCTCCACTGTCATTTTTTTCAGGATGTATGTAGAGTTTATGCAGAACTGTAGTTTGTGGAGTCATTCTGCCTCCTGTCTGTGAGACATAGTTTGGGCCCTTCTCATACCTCAAATGTGTAACCCCCTCCTCTTCTAATTTCAGAGGTAAAAAAGAAACAAGTTCATGTCAAAGGCAGAGAAATAGAAACGGAACAAACTCCCTTTGTCTGTCTGTCATCCAACTTTTTTTGTTTATTTGTTTAGTTTTTGTTTTTCCAGTTAGAAACTGGTTAAATGTTTATTGCAGCCTCATACTGAGACTTTCATGAAGTGACTTTCAAAAGTTGCATATACATTTTCTTATGGACTTTATGGAAAATCCTTATTTTCCATAAAGGAGCCATCTACATACCATTTCTTCCTCTTTGTGTAAGAATCTCCACCCAGTTTCAAACTGAGCCAAAAGTTACCAGGCCCACAGTAGAACTCTTTGACATTTAAAGGGGGTGTACTTTCTTTTAGCCATACTCATTAAACATGCTAATCCACATTTGTTGCTTTAAATTTGGAAAGAGCCGCAGTTGTTTTTAAGTGAGCAATGCCAGCACCTACAGAAGGATCAACACGCCAACATGGTCGGCTTAATCTAAACTTGGAAGCAACATGTTGACAGAAGTCACACTGAAGTGCTTAAAGTTTTGGAGATACAGTAGTACATATTGCTATGTCAGTTAAGATTTTTAGACTAAATATGCCAAGACCTTGACCTTGATTGTTGCACATGTTTTTGTAACTATCCACCTCAAACACGTTTCTTTTCACAACACGAGAGGATCAAATAACGTTAGATGTTGTCCCATTGAAGTTTGATGGTGACAGATGTAGAAAAACATCAGTAAACTTCATCCAAAGTTGTGATTTCTGGCAAAAACATCACCAGTGGGTTTCTCAAAATCTGTTTGCCAAACCCACAAGGAAATGCAAAAATTCTCTTTGAAAATGTTCACTTTAAAAGGCAGAACAATTATTTTGCATGTGGCCAAACAATACAAATGCATCAAAATGTGTTTGCTTGGTGAAAGATTATCCACTTGTTAAAAGACAAAACATGACATGGGAAGCATAGAAACGCAGCAGAGCATCAACAAATGCTCCTGTGTGTCTTTGATAGGTGGATGAGGTGAAACAAAAGGATTTAATTATTCATTCTCCGTGTCTCGGTTGGATGACTGTGTTCTTCTGTGGCAGCAGGTGACGAGCAGATCATGTGTGTGTTTTAGATGTACAGATGAGTGTGTGTTTGGTGGAGGTGCTGTTGCTGCCATACTGCCTCTGAAAATGTGATATCTGTGTTTCACTGTCTGTCTCAAAGTACTTCATGATTAATTGATATTTAGAACCCCGAAAAAATGTTTTTCCAGTCTCCCAAAACTTAAGGGCAAGCTAAGGCTAAGGGTCAGGCTAAGAGGAAAAAGTAAATTACAAGAATAAATATTGCTCATGATATTGCTAGTAAAAGGTTGTGCTAGAATGAAGTTGAAATGATACCAGAATAAATCCACATGGATTGAGCTGAGCTCAAATAGTGGAATGGCAGCTATAGAGGCACTTCTGGTGGTAACTGCCGTAGCATCAGTCACTAAAGCGAAGGCAGCTGTCACTGAAGCTTTTTTATAAGTATATGTTTGAGTAAAATGAACATTGTTCTTTTATTCTAAGAACTACTGACAACATGTCTCTGAAATTACAAGAAAAAAATGAAAAATAGTCAAAATAACAAAAAAGACACAGTGCTTTCAGACCTCAAATAAGGCAAAGAAAACAAGTTCATATTCATTTAGAAACAACAAAACGAATGTTTTAACTCAGGAAGAGTTCAGAAATCAATATTTGGTGGAATAACCAGGAGGTTCAGTTCAGCCTGAACTGTTCTGGTAGTGAGCGGGGGAGGGACATTGCTCAGAGCGAAGGTCATCTGTTGAACAAAGACTCCTGGTTGACGTCATCAACAACATGGAACAAAAGGAAGCATCCCAGCTCGTGCCACTCACAGCTTGTTTGAATTTGCAGGCATATTTTCATGTGGAAGAATTCTCCGTCACTGTGTGTGAATGCACTTATTGTTTATAGGTCAGAGTAGCTGCTGCTTTTATGAGAGCGCTGATTCATTCAGAGATCACGACACAGGCTTTCTCTTTGCTGGATATTTAGGTCAGCAAATCTGGAAGTATAGAGCCATCCTCAGGCAGTTCTGCTTTGAGACTTAAGAAATGAAGCCAATCTGGACATGCTGACAGAGCTCTGTGTGCTCAGTGTGTCAACAATTCTCATTCATTTATTATTTCAACACTGAAGATGTTCAACCAAAATTAACGAATAATAATGAATGGTGTTAATAATGAAGTTGCAGGGCCTGCATAGATGAAGCTTTGGAGTCTACATTTTTGACTTAAACATCTTAAAACTATTTTTTGTGACAAATAAAAAGTTGGTTTTATTAGTTGCTGCTGCTGGTGGTTCAATGCACTGTGGGATATTTTGCTGGCCAATCCTGACTGTCAAATATAAACTATTGTCCTGAAAAAATCAAATCAAATCAATTATTACAACATATAAAAGCAAATGAAGTGATTTTGTATGATTTCAGTATTGCAAACGCAAAATAAGTGGATAGATTTTGTTGTCATAAACTAAATATGACTATTAATGACTTCTGCTAGCACAAAATGGCCTCTATTTCAAATGACCGCTGGTCCGTTTTTGCTTGGGATCTCTGATGGATTATGGGTAGTACTTTTTGTTTTGAAGTACCGACTGAAGCACAGTAAAGACAACAAAATAGATTTTTGTTGTGTGGATGAACTTAAAAAGACAGGCTCTTAGTACTTAAACAATTTCTTTTCTGAAAAAGAATTACAATGACCAAATATTTTTGACCTCAATGCTAAATATATTTGTGTAAAGATGCTAACTTGAATTTTTATTGTTTATTTCTCAAATTCATTTATGTTAAATTTACTTCACCACAGGAAAAACAATTTGGTGTACAGCTAAAGAAGACAGAGCCACAAAACAAGATTATCAATACAGAAATTATGAGCATTTTACATAACCATGGAAAAGACTGCTGACCTGACAGTTCTGTAGTGACGTGTTTTGTGTGTGTGTGTGTGTGTCGGGGTGTGTGCGTGGGCGTGTGCGGGGGGGCGCGTGTGTGTGGGTGTGTGTGTGTGTGTGTGCGCGTGCGCCCACGTTTATGTGTATGTGTGACAGAGAAAGAAAGGAGACATCTGGGTCGAAGCCAACTGCTGCCAATTGTGCTGAAACGACTCTCTGCTTTCTAGATTAGGCCTGGAACTTCAAAGCATTTATTTTGAGTCATTAATTTCAGAAAAAATACCATTTACAAAATTAATATATACTGTACATTTCCGCTATGGAATTTCCTGACAGTTCTCTGGTTGTATGCGTAGTCATTTTAGAATGAATTTATTTATTGGTTTAGTTATGGATAAGGGCAGGACGGTTCAACATGCTATGAATGATAAACGTTGGCTCTTTACAGGGAAATTTATTTTTTACATGGATTTACTTTGAGTTTTTTGACAACAGAAGGCATAAATATTGTCGATGAGTGATGGTCAACACAGAGAAAATGCTTGAAATCACTATTTAGTATCACTATTTGATATGACCGCTTCAGTGTAAAGTAGTGCTAAATTTTAACATTAAACAATTATTTAGTAATTGTTTAATGTATGGGAGTACATTGTCTCCGGGAGTATGGGGTACCGGGCTCTTTGATACGGGCTGTCAGGTCCCTGTATGACCGGTGTCAGAGTCTGGTCCGCATTGCCGGCAGTAAGTCGGGCTCGTTTCCGGTGAGAGTTGGACTCCGCCAGGGCTGCCCTTTGTCACCGATTCTGTTCATCACTTTCATGGACAGAATTTCTAGGCGCAGCCAAGGTGTTGAGGGGATCCGATTTGGTGGCCTTAGGATCTCGTCTCTGCTCTTCGCAGACGATGTGGTCCTTTTGGCTTCATCAGATCGTGATCTGCAGCTCTCGCTGGAGCGGTTCGCAGCCGAGTGTGAAGCGGCCGGGATGGGGATCAGTGCCTCCAAATCCGAGGCCATGGTCTTGAGCCGGAAAAGGGTAGAGTGCCTTCTCCGGGTCAGGGGGGGTGTCCTGCCCCAAGTGGAGGAGTTTAAGTATCTCGGGATCTTGTTCACGAATGGGGGAAGAAGGGAGCGGGAGATCGACAGGCGGATTGGCGCAGCTTCTGCCGTCAAGCGGGCGCTGTACCGGTCCGTCGTGGTGAAGAGAGAGCTGAGCCAAAAAGCGAAGCTCTCGATTTACCGGTCGATCTACGTTCCCACCCTCATCTATGGTCATGAGCTTTGGGTCATGACCGAAAGAACGAGATCGCGGATACAAGCGGCCGAAATGGGTTTTCTCCGTAGGGTGGCTGGGCTCTCCCTTAGAGATAGGGTGAGAAGCTCAGTCATCCGGGAGGGACTCAGAGTAGAGCCGCTGCTCCTTCACATCGAGAGGAGCCAGTTGAGGTGGCTCGGGTATCTGGCCAGGATGCCTCCTGGACGCCTCCCTGGTGAGGTGTTCTGGGCACGTCCCACCGGAAGGAGGCCCCGGGGAAGACCCAGGACACGCTGGAGGGACTATGTCTCTCGGCTGGCCTGGGAACGCCTTGGGATTCCCCCGGAAGAGCTAGAAGAAGTGGCTGGGGAGAGGGAAGTCTGGGCCTCCCTTCTGAAGTTGCTACCCCCGCGACCCGACCTCGGATAAGCGGAAGAAGATGGATGGATGGATGGATGGATGGATGGATGAATTATTTAGTAAAAGAACAATTGATTATGATTATTCTATGTTGCCCTGCAGACTCTAGAAATTAAGCCTTCAGTATTACAGTTGTGTTCTTAGATAGTATTTTATCAATCAAATTTGTATACTGCCATCATCAAAGTGAAAAGATGTTTACCATAATATTTTTTTTAATTTCAAGACATTCTAAGTGAATGCAGAGACCGTTATTTATTCATATTTGTTATTGGGGTAGTTTTGGCAATACATTCTGCCACAAGCCGTTAAGGACATTCTTGATCTTGATGTGGCCTGAACTGACCAGAAGTTTTCCTCCCCTGGTCTAGATACACATGGTGCTCTCTTTCTTCGGTTAATCTGGTAAGGGATTTCCTGAGAACACGGTTTAGTGATGCTTAATAAAAAACTTTGTTTATTGCGTCAAATATTGGTATTTAGCAAAAATACAATTGATTATAATTAATTCATTATAACCATAACTTCTAAATAATTTGATACATTTTCCTAATGGTACAGGAAGCATCACCAGACAAACAGGAGAATCAGAAACTCTGATTGTATCAATGAACCCGAACACTGAGATTTCCCTGAATAAATGTGACTCTCTGCTTCGTAGATGAAGATGTTGTGAGGTTCCATCTGGTCATGCGTTGGGATTTCCCAGCCTGACAGGTTGACTCTTCACTCAAACCATATAATTCACAGTTTAAACAGGAGCACAATAGGTCAGCCTGGTTCCCACGACAACTATGACTGGACCCCTGCTCTGTTGTTATTGGCTGTGTTTTTTCTGTGTCCGCCCTGTGTCGTGATGAGACAGAACACCTTTAGTCTCGGTCCATTCAGTGTGAAGACAATAAATTCCCCTTCTTCCTCAAAGATGTTCGAGTTTTTATCTCTCAGGAACTATAATTCAATTTTAAAATTGCGTTGCTGAGGATGACAACATGTTGAAGTAGCTCTGTACTTTGAATGTTTTTCTTTTTCAAAACTTCACTCCTGCCTTTCTAGGGGAAAATTGCTTTCTTTTGGATAACCATTTCTTCTTGTTTTGGATGCTGTGTGTAGTTGGACAGATTTTTGGCACTATTTTTCATACTCTGCTATGATGTTATGATGTGTAACCATAGCAACAAGGTGATTTACAGCAGGGAGCAGCTGATTAACATAGGAAAAGTTGAAATAATACCACAACTGAAGGCGGAAGTGCCAGAAGAGTTGAAAAGGAGAGCAGGAGCAAAGAGGAGAGAAAGAAGGAGGAAGTTCAAACCATCTCTTCCATCCATCATCATGGGTTGAGATTGTTAGCTAACAAGATGGATGAACTTCAAGCCCTGACAAAGACTCAGAAAGAATATAGGGAATGCAATATTTTGTGTTTTACTGAGACATGGCTACAGGATTTGTTTTGTACTAATGTCAATGATTCATATGTCAGCATCAGAACCAGGGACCTCAAAAGGCTCAACAACCTGATAAAAAATGCTGGTTCTGGTTCTGCTCTGGTTCTGCTCTGGGGACGACTGTAGAACTTCTGGAGATGATGATGCGAAGAAGGATTCTTCATAAAATTAAGAAAATTGTGGACAACACTGACCATCCTCTCCTTGGGAAAACAGAGTGTCTTCAGTCAGAGGCTTCTTCAGATCACTGTAATACAGACCGCTACAGGAGAGCTTTCCTGCCAACAGCTATTGCTATCTACAATAACTCTTTGAAGACTTAGAATTAATATGAGCTACAACATTTAATTTCCCTTTGGGATCAATAAAGTCTTTTTGAATTTGAATTACACTGACTTGGCTCTTACCTTTGCAGGTTGTCATAGTGACATAATTGTATGCTGCTCACAGCTCGTGTGTCATAAAGTTTGGACTTTGATTTTTTTGTTCCTGTTGTTCTGTCCTTCTTTGATTCAGGCTGATGCAGGTTGTATGATTATAAACACTATTAGTTTTCTTATTTACAGTCTAAACTGTGTTGTGTCCATCTGCTGCTGTGTGCAGGTGGTTGTTCCCACTCGAGTGGGACAGCTTTATGTGTACGACACACTAAAGGCCGACAAGGACGAGTATGACGTCCCACCCAGACATCAGCCACCGGCCCAGCAGGACATTTATGATGTTCCACCCACCCGCCAGCAGTACAGCACCCAGGTCAGTGTTTATGTGTGATTGCAGTGAAAACTGTTTGGCTCAATGGGTTGACATTCTGGTAGTTGACATTCTGGCTAATGTTCGCTGCTGTAGAACCCCATTGGTACTTTCTTTAGAAGTCCACCTATCAAAATATTATAGCCAATTTTACAACTTCAGTTTTTGCCTACATTGTCAAAAGCAGGTGATTCAGATAAATAACTATTATTATTACAGTTTTTTATGAACATCCAGCATAGATTTGCTCAACTATGCACACACTTTGCAAAACACTGTACACACTAACATCCCTTTCACACTGAAATCGATCAGACTTTCAAATGAGCACACCTATGGCCTAAAGGATTAAACTCAGTGACCAGGTGTGCGCACACACGCACACACCCCCTCGCATACACACACACACACACGCACGCACACACACACACACACGCACACATGCACACACACACACACACACACACACACACACACACACACATACACACAGGTGAATAATGAGGGGCACACAACAAAATATAAATAGGTCAACTGACTTTAATAGAGGTTTATAGACTTTGATGAGGCTGGATTTAACCTGAGAACATGAGAAGAAGAGGACGAAATGTCATTGGTCACATGACTGCTGTCAGTGTGTCAGGGCAACATGGGGGTAATGTTACCCTTTGTTTATTTTATGTATCAGAATGGGGTCCTCCATCATCAGGACAGCTTAGTCCTTACAATGCTGAGCTTATTCTGAGACAGCTTCAAACTAAAGGGACCAGATGAGACACATTGTTTTCTGAGACAATGTATCTTTTCATTGTTATGCTGAGCTCTACAGCTGGTTTCAGCAACAATTCCAATTTACAGTTCTATATATTCCACTGTTTCCTCTCTTCCTGAACCCTGAGTTCTTCTCAGCACCGGGGTGGAAGATGTATGATCTCTGGGTGGATGTTTGATGGTTGATCCACCATCAATCGTCAACCTTAAACAAAAATCAACCTTTTTGACCATAATTCAACATCAAATTAACATGTTTTGCTACCTGGGAACACATTATCCACAAACCGTCAGTAATAATATTTACAGACAAGTAAGAAATGTACAGAAAGCAGTCACAATCCACTGATCCCAACATATCGTGCTTAATTTAAAAGCACTCCCAGTAATAAAATCCCAGGTAGAAAATGTCAACCTTTTTGACCATAATTCAACATGGAATAAACATCCTTTGCTATTTGGGTATTCAGGGCTTATATTTTATAAGTCACATCATTTATGGGCATTTCAAAAATTATGCAGTTGATGTTACTACTTGGCGTAAGATGGAATTCCTCAGATGTAATAGTAATCAGTGGAGATGTTTTATCCAGACCTTGCCAGTCGACTCTAGACTATTTTATTTCAATTTATGCTGGAGTCATAATCTGTCCTAATTCTCACCCCAACCTCCCCAAATGGAAGTTAGAAGCACAATCTTTTGTGTAGGTCACATAGAAAGGAATCTGAAATGGGTTTAATGATACTAATAATCATTTCAGTAAGATGAGACAGAAACATGTATAAACATGGAGATAACATTTGTGAATGTGTGGTTTTGTGTTGTTCCAATTTCCTGTATGCTGCAACAAATTATTTACAAATTTTGTTTTTTCCACTTTTCTTAGGTGTATGACACTCCGCCTATGGTGGTGAAGGGGCCATCTAGTGGTCAAGACATATATGACACCCCAGCGATCACAGACAAGAACCCCCAGCAAACTGTAAGGCTCTGTTGGGCTGTAGAATATAACTATTACCTAAAGCTGCTGACCTTTAGTTGTCATTAATTAACTGCACCTCCTGAAAAGACCACAACCTATTGCATTTCTAAGCACAAGTATTTGTATTTACCAGTCACTTCTATTTCTCAGCCATTTTGTTGAGCAGTTTTATTTTTTGATATGATGCAAGAACATCAAGAACACTAAACACAAGGTTTGGACCAAAAATGTAAGTGTATTTTGGTTCTTCTGTCTCTTCAGGTGTACAACTTCCCCCCCTCAGTGAGTAAAGATGTTCCTGACGGTCAGTTAATCAGGGAGGAGACCTATGATGTGCCACCTCACTTTGCCAAATTGAAGCACCAGGTTCCCGCCGCTCCTGGCCAGTACCAGCACAACAACGTCAGTGATGATGATGAGCCGCTAATTCCAGAAGATGTTTATGATGTTCCGCCTCCTATTCTGACTGAGAAACATCACCGGGGGGAGAGAGGTGCAGTCAGCCAGGAGATCTACGACATCCCAGCCACCCTGCGTGGCGGAGGCCTCCCCAGCCAGGATGTGTACGACTTCCCACGGGAACGAGAGGACCGAGGCGGTGAGAGGGGAGACCAGTATGTCTATGATGTCCCGCCACAGGTAAGGATGCTTCAGTATGTTGTCCATTTTATCTTCATGCAGACATTGTAAAGAAGTGTCCAGGTTATTCTAACACATGTCGATACTTTTCAAACATTTTTGTTTTGCTGTTAACAGAGTTTCTAAACTTGCAATTGATATTATATTTATTGCATAGATTCAGAGATTTTACTGTAGCTTAGCTCAAACACATAGCTTTTGTAGAGAGTCTAGTTAATATCTTATCTTACAGTTAATATCTAACTTTTTCACATTTTGCTAAGTTGTAAACTCAAACTTCAATTCTATTATTGACCTTTAGTGTTATACTCTCTAAAAAGTCTATTTGGGCTATAGTTCATGTTCTGAACTTTTTTTTACATTAATCTCACTTAATTCTTTTTGTTTAGTGATGACAACTTGCTTTTTTGTTTGGAATTAACCTAAATGTTACACATTTTTAACTTAAAAGTACATTTTACTTTCACTTTACTTGAAATAATTAAGTTCAATCGAGAGGCTAAATCCTTCGTCTGTCCACATCCCCCTGAAGGCTGAGTCGGAGTTCAGTGAAATTATTGAACATTCTATCTATATATATTTTCTATTGATATTGATGATGTGTCCTTTGTGGTATATATTGTAATAGATTTATCAACCACCTCTGCTAACAGTCTCAGATTGGAAAAGAGGAAGAGGTTCGGATAAACCTGGTGAGGTAGTGACACTGATGTCTGGACAAAACCAGACTGTCCTACAGCAGTTCTAGTCTCTAAAAACTAGCACATCTTACAAAAACTGTTTTATCAATCACTTCCAGTCATGTTTACAGCAAACAGTAATGTGCATACACCCTGTATTTAACACGGAACCCCATCTGTTACAGAGATCTTTTCATTTGAAACAAACAAAGCAAAATAGAACATGGTGTGTGTTATCTGATCAGAATAAGTCAAACAGAGATGAGTAGTACTCATGTAAATCCACTAGATAGCAGCATGATCCTTACAGAGAGCAAAACCAACTTGTCCTTTAATTTAAAGGTAGGAGATAAACAAATGTTCTTCCTCTTAATGTTCTTAAGCCTGACTTATAATTTTACATAGTTTAAGTTTAATTTTCAGACCCTAAGTAAAGCTTATCTCTGCTGACAGTGGTCCTTATTTCCACCTGGGTCAACTGATTACGACCAGAAGTAAAATTGCCAATCAAACACATTTATTTCATTAGAAACTTAAAACAGAAGTGTACTGGGGATGGACTCCCAGTACAGACTGAGAGTGCAAAAGAGAATTTTATATTAGTAGTGTGTATGTAAAAGATTTGATGAGAACCAAATCACCAAAATACAGAATGACTTCTGGATTTTCTGAGTTCATCTGTCAGTTTTAAATAACATGCTGCCATGAATTCTCTCATTTTCCCACTCAGAATTTCAAGTTTGTCTGACTTTCCTTTATAAGCTGAAGTTCTGTTACAGTTTAAAATATCTTTCCATCTAAGGTAGTATTTATTTATCATAAGAAAGTATGAAAACCACTGCTGTAGAATTAAAAAATTAAATTAATTAAAATTATTACTGATTTGGTTTGAGGCTTGAGAAGTTTCATAGCAGCCTAAATATATGACATGTAGTAAAGTGGAATAATGTGACAAGCTGTTGGCTCTGTTCCTAAATATTCTACCTTGTTTCAGATCTAGGCTGCACCGGGTGCTCTCTAGTGTAGGATAGAGAGAGCCACTATCCAAATGGAATAAACTTTCAAAAGTTCAGCCAGTCCTTCTATTACTCATTTCATTGCATTTGACAGTCCAGTTACTTGGTCAGTTGTTCATCAAAATGTAAATCCATTACTGTTAATATACAGTATGTACATGACTTATGAAAAGTTGTAATCAGCATCCACGTTGTTCTCCAGGTTGTCCGTGATGCCCAGTCCAATGCTGAAGAGCTGACCAAGTCGTTTAAGCGCCTCTCTGCTTCAAGCACAGGAAGCACACGGAGCAACCACTCTGCTTCTTCGTTAGACATGGTTCCTGTCCGGGACACGTCCTCACTTCCTGCTTCCGGCTCCATCCAAGGAAAACCTCTCATGCTGGACCTTGATCAAGCCATGGAGCGTCTGTCTCGCCTACAGCAGGCTGTCGAGTCCAGTGTTTCCCTCATGATGTCGTTCATCACAGGCAACTGGAGGAGCCCTGCTCACCTGGATGGGAACCTCACAGCCATTCATCAGGCTGCTGACCGGGTGCGAGTCACTGTCCGAGACTTCCTAGAATTTGCTCGAGGTGCTGTGGCAAACGCTGCCCAGGCCACAGACCGCTTGCTGCAGACCAAACTGGGTCGGCAGGTTGGAAAGATGGAGGAGGTCTTCCAGAGTTTGATTCGGCACAGTCAGAGCTTAGACAGCATCTCATGGTCACCCACAGCACTGTCCACTCCGACTCCAGGAGGGGATGACTTAGATCGACTGATCATAACAGCGAGAGGGATCCCTGATGACGCCAAACAACTGGCCTCCTTTCTTCATGGTAACGCCTCACTGCTCTTCAAAAGGACAAACCGGCAGCAGCAACAGCAGCTGCCCCTCCCTCCAATCCCTGGGGAGATTAGTGGTCACATGACAGGATCAGGTAGCGGAACCTACCAGGGAGGGGAGAAAGTGCATATTCAGTCACGGCCCCTCCCTTCTCCCCCAAAATTTACATCTGCAGAGGAGGAAGGAGTGGACAGACCATATGAGGTCACAGAGGAAGGCTGGATGGAGGACTATGATTACGTCCATTTACAGGTACATTACTGCCACACAAGACGTTGAGCTAGAAAATCTATTATGGCATAAGTCTCTTTTACACAATACCTTCTGTCCATATCAGTGTAATGTGTTAAATGATTGTTATATATGGCAAGCTCTTTTACTCACATTAACCAAATAAGAAAAAAATATATCATAATATTGCTCCACAAGGCATCACAGATGACAAGTTCCGTATTTTGCACCAGGTTGGTTGCTAGGTGATGTAAAAACACATTACCTGGGATTAATTTCGCCATCTGCTGTTAAAAATCTGTTATACTTTCTGTTATTTAGACTCCATGTTTACTAGCTGCTATCTTTGCTCTTTAATGCAAGATTTATTAAATAAACTAAACAAGATGAAGCTTCCTACAAACCACTCACAAACTTATTATAGTGACTGAATCTGTCTTATTTTATTGGTTTATGTATCTTGAATTTAATTTTTTGATTTGATGGAGTAGTTTTTGAACAAGATTTTAAAAAAAATCAGTAGATTGTGATAAATTATTTTTGATAAAATAGCAAAGCAAAACAAAAGTTATGAAATTGTGTTTCTAAAAGAGCGAGATAGAACAAGTCACTACACTTCTGATATGGGAAAGTGACACATTCCTCTGTTAGTTAGATGTTTTTTAGGATCAGGGATCTTCTTGTCTTGTTTGCCCATACAGAGAGCAGGTTGGTTGAATGAGCTTTGGATCTGTTCACTGGGGAAATAGCAGGGATGACTTATTGCTACATATTTTATCAGAACACATGTACAAAAGATGCCAGGTACCATTTGTAACACCTGGTATCATAATGGACCCCCAGGGATATATTTTTACACCATATGGCGTTTATTGTTTCACCTGGCATAAAATATGACACAAATTTGGACACAGGGTGTTTTATGCCTTTTGTTCAGGACTTAGCTTACCAACAAACTGCTATAATGTGAGTATAAGAACTAAGGAACTGGGTCTTTACATCTCACAATACATATTCAGGTCTGTGTCACAACAGCCTGTAATTCATGTTGTGAAGCTGAAGGGAGAGGCCAGTCTGAAAATATTGTGCCCAGATATTTTCATTTTAATTAAAAAAAAAAACATTAAGCAGGCTGATACAGAATTTTGTGGCTGAGGGAGCAATGCTATGGCAGTTCTTCTAGTCTCCAGTAGGGGGAAGCAGAAGCAGTAATGTAATATGTTTGCTTTGGTTTGGAAGGGAAAAGAAGAGTTTGAGAAGAATCAAAGACAGCTTCTGGAAAAAGGCAACATAATCAGACACAACAAGACGCAGCTGGAGCAGCAACAGGTTTGTGTTCTGCTGTTTAACAAATCAAAAGGCATCATTAAGTTATACAAGCCTGGAAAAAAGACTAAAGACTCTTTTAATCAGAGTTTCCTACATATGAGTAGAAATACTTCATAGCCCTTGTACTATTTTAGATCTTGTCATGTGATAGACCAACACAAAGTATTGCATACGGTTAAATGCATATTTACAGTTCTTTTTCTACCAGCTTAGCACACCTAGAGACTTTGCTAAGTTGCTCAAACTGAGTCACCCACAATGGATGGGAAAAGTCTGCAAACACCCTGTGGTCTAAGGTCTGGCTGCCACCGTCCTGCTGGAACCGTCCACTGGAGTGTGTATTTCTGCAGCTTCTCCAGACTTAAATGTTCATTAGAATTTAAAGTTTATTGATCTTTGAGAATGTGTTCTTGCATTATTATGCCATTACCATTATAGTACTCCAAAATTATTGCAAAACAACAATATTATTGTCTATCGCAATAACTTCTGGAACAATTTATCGTCCAACAAAATCTGTTCTTGTGACAAGCCTGTGGGGAACTGCCTTCACGTGGAGATGCTCCACTATTCACACTTTTATTTGCAAAAGAAGTAACTGAGCACCAGGTGTCTTTCTTCCTTTATCATTGTACAATACTTTGTGTTGATCTATTATATAGAAGCTCAATAATACACTAAAGTTAATATAGTAAAATGATAATCACTTTCATTCAATGGATACATTGAAATTTATTCAATCGATATTCAGTCAAATCAGATTCAAATTCACAAATTCAGATAATCAATTTCAGTCAAATTCTGTCTAGTTTTTTAGTTTTTTCAGCCATGGTGGTAAAACAGGACACCCTGTCAGCCCAGAGCCTCCTGTTCAGAATTCTAGATTCAGTTTAAGAAAAAAAAACATTACTTTTGTAATCCGAGGAGACAGAACTTTATAAAATCTTTGAACATTTACCTGATTCCTAACTGCTTCTGTGTTTATGGCCAACTATCTAATCATTTGTGATCCTTGGTAAACTTTGCCTCCAATGTTGCTCCTTTGTTTTTGTTTTTTTTAAAGATCAAACAATTTGAGCGGCTTGAACAGGAAGTCAGCCGGCCAATAAACAATGACATGACGGACTGGGTCCCTTCTCCGCACCATCCTCTGGCCAACCAGCTGTCCACGAACGGCGCCGGAGAGCCTGCATCCTCCAAGCTGTGTCACAGTGACCGCCAGCTCCTCCTCTTCTACCAGGAGCAGTGTGAGCAGAACATCACCACGGTTACCAATGCCATTGATGCCTTCTTCACCGCCGTCAACTCCAACCAGCCGCCAAAGATCTTCGTGGCACACAGCAAATTTGTCATCCTTAGTGCGCACAAGCTGGTGTTCATTGGGGACACGCTATCACGCCAGGCCAAGTCTCCAGAGGTGAGGGGTCGCATGGCCCAGAGCAGTAACACCCTGTGTGAAAAACTCAAAGACATCGTAATCAGTACGAAAACAGCTGCGCTGCAGTATCCATGTGCTGGAGCAGCCAAAGAGATGACGGAGAGGGTGAAGGAGCTGGCCGGCTGCACGCAGCAGTTCAGGATGGGCCTGGGCCAGCTGCTGCTCATGTAGGACGCCAAACACAAACTGCACTGCACTGTTCCACACACAGCGGTGGGGGGGCCAGAGTGGAGGTGGGGTATGTCCTCTGAGTGGAGCTCGTGCACACTCCTGTTCTGAGGTTGGACTAAATCCAGGACTTTTTATCACTTTAATCCTGAGACGCAGCAGTAAGACTTTCTGGAGTCCTTGTTCACTGGAGCTGAGCCGTCATCTCTCTTCCCATCCTCCCTGTTCTCACTGGGATCATTCCTGTCTTCAACGTCTCAGCAGTACAGGAACATTATGGCAGATGGGCTGTAAAATAATCAGTGTAAATATTTATCTTCCCTGTTTAAAGAGACGTACAGAAAGAACAATTCATCAAAAAATAACACTAAATGTTCCTTTTTTAAAGAAAAAATTATGAAATCACAATTGTAGCCTAAGACCATATAAATCATTGTTATTAATATTGCCTCTACTGTATAATTATGGCTCTGATTCTTGATCTTTGTATCATTCTTGGTAGGGATGTATAAATTCCAGATGCTACGTATAGCTCTATGTTGTAGTGAGTGCCTCCATTCTCCATTCCAGACACACATCTTTCAATGTCACCTGATGAGCTGCGGTTGCCCTGGAAACTGTGTCCAAAGTGGCTCATGTTATGATAGCTGGTCCACCTGAGTGCCGCTGCTGCCCAAAAGACACCCAAAGCCCTGAAGCTGCATGTGCAGCTATAATGATATCGGTGCCATCTAACAGAATTTTCTTTTTTTTTTTTTTGACAAACTGTATCTATGTTGTTTTGTAAGAGGCATGTATTCAACTAAAGTGTAAAAGGTTAAAAACCAATGCAATTAAATTTGCTTTTTGTCTTTCTTCTCATGGTTATGGTGAAAACATTGACAGCAGCTGAGCCTCCAGACCAGCGTTCCAGTCAAAGAATGACAATGAATCACTACAATCAACTATAGAAAAGTTACAAACAGAATTCTCATAATTTAATATTATTTTGTTTCAGAAGGAATAAATATGCTTCACAGACTGTAGAGACATCTGAAAGCAACATTTGTAGACAGTAACTGATCTAAAGTTACATTGAAAATATCAGCAGGTCATCATCACTACACAGATCAATTGCTGTTTCAGCTAAAATGCTTATTTCTACATGGAAAAACATTTAACAAACATGATGTGTGTTCAACAGCACAGCAGTGGAGGCAGTGAGGTCTGGTTACAGAGAATTCCTTTCTGAAAAGGAATGAAATGAGTGATTCCAGGGGCTGTGCTGTGGAGCAGGGATAGAGCGCCCCCTATGTATGTGACTGCGACCGGTTCAGGTTCATAAAGGCCACTACAGCCAAGAAAGCCTTTAAAATGAGTCCTTCTAGACCACAGGTGTCAAACTCCAGTCCTCAAGGGCCGCTGTCCTGCAGTTTTTAGATGTGCCACAGGTACAAAACACTGGAATGAAATTACCTCCTCCTTGTGTAGATCAGTTCTCCATGAGCCTTGCTAAAGATCTAATTATTCTATTCAGGTGTGGTGCAGCAGAGGCACATCTAAAAGTTGCAGGACACCGACCCTTGAGGACTGGAGTTTGACACCCCTGTTCTAGATATTATTCAGAACAACAGAATCTCACTGAAACTCTTGACTGCAAAAGGGAACATAAAAGAGGCTGCTCAGATAAAATGATTGAAAACAAGTAGAAATAAGTGAAAGAAAAAGTTTTTTTCTCCAGATTACCCAGGAGTTTAGATCTTTGCATTTGCTACCGACATATCAGATCAATAAAATATTGCACATTTTCTAAGAACAATGGGGGAAAAAAGAACAGAAAGAAAAAAATGGGATGTGGATACTTTACAGTAAGGCAAAGGCATCGTCGGAGACAAAGTAACCGTAGGTATGTTAACAGTCTTCCACTGGTAGGTGAAGCATCTGACTGCTGGCTGGGAGCAGGAATAACTTATCACACACACAGCATAGGGAATCACTGTCACTCTGCTCTCTCACAAACTATCTTAACTGAAAGCATAAGTGAGTCAATAAATGGCTGACCACAACAAAACCATCTGCAGTGAAGAGCAGAAGTTACATCACCTTGTTTTTCCTACCAATCACTGTGATTTTAATGTCACATCATGTATTATATACAATATGTTTGATAGAGAAGTTTTTAAGATAATTTTTAATCTATTTTATTTTAAAGTGTTATTGAAGTATTACAAATCAATTACGTTAATGGCACCAGAAATTGTATTCTTCCACTAATGATATGTTCGAGTTTTCCATAACAAGTCAAAGAGCATTCTGTCAACTGACGTCTACAAATAAAGACTGGATAACTTAATGTTGGATGTTTTCAGCAAACAGAACTAATCCTCTCTGGGACAAATCCCTCTAACTGGCCTGTTTGAACTTTTCAATGATGGGAGTGAAATTCACAAAGCTTCTGTTTGTACTAGTGATATTGACACCCAGGTATGTTGCAGAGTCTTTAACTAACAGGGATGCCACAAAGAGTGTGTTCATTGACCTGCTCACACTGAACATTAATGGACAGGCCAGAAGCCTTAGGAACACTTTCAAAAACTGTGGTGACATTTTGGATTGTGACTTGAAAGCTTCGGTATGTAAATTTTATATATAAAAAAATGTTTTCTACACGTTTGGTAAAAAAAATAAAAAATGGAGTTTCTGTACCTTCTCCCAGGGCTTACTGGACAATTATACAGCTCACTCAGAAACAGCCAATCAGAGCCTGGAGGAAGGTCTTAGCGCTGTCAATCACCCCTGTGACAAGCTCACTATCATAGAATGCATTTTGAATACTACTGTGTATCTTAAAGTGTTTGACATGTGAGAGGATCTGTAAAAAGCTGAAGCAGAAAAGGACTGGCTGAATAAAGAAAAGGAAAGTTTTGAGCAGAGTAAAGTCCAGATCTTGGTCTCATTCGGATGCAGAGGTGACTTGAAACAATAGTTGTCCAGAAACAGTTGAGTACAAAGAGGTAAAGCGACACAAAAAGACGAACTGGAACAAGATGCTGAATTGTGATCTTAGTTTATGGCTTTATTGAAAGTTGTTCAGTGCTTACTTTCACAATACAGACAAAAGTGGCAAAAACACAAACATTGTTATTATGAAGTTATTTTTTGTTAATGCTGGTGGTCCTCACAATGGTTTCTACCAGGGGATTGTGTTGCCCTCCCAGTCCAGAAGGAGGCCAGAGTGTTTGTTGCTCAGTGTTGACATGACACGCAGCATTCCAGCTACGCTATCCTGGGGCATCAGAGGAGCCTTTGGGGAAAAAACAGAAAAAAAAAACTACATAAACCAGGTATGGACGTGTCTTATGGACCAGGTTGCTGGTTTGAAGCCCTGCTTTGTCCGTCTCAGTCACTTTGCCACTGTGACCTTGGACAAGACACTTTACCTGCTTCTCCTCCTGAAGGTCATCAGAGGATCATTAACCCTAAATGGCAGCCTCACTTCTGACAGTCTGTGGCAACAATGTAGCTCACCACCACGAGTGTGTGAATGTGTGTGTGTGTGTGTGAATGACTGACTGTGGTGTAAAGTGCTTTTGGATACTTGGAATTGATACACATAAATTCAGTTCAATTCAAAAATACTTTATTAATCCCAAAGGGAAATTAAATTAAATTTAAATTTAAAAGGCTATTTATCATTTAACTCAACTTGATCAAGTCATGACCCTATAAAGTTACTAGATGGAAATGAAAATAACCACTTTTTATTTACGATTGTACATATTTTTCTTGGAAAGTAAAAGTACAATCCAAACCAGTCATGATGACATCCATATGCATGCAGTATTTAATAAAATGATAAACTGAGTATATGAAGCTATTTGCTCATCTTTCATACCAACCAATCAAAGCACTTTACACTGGAGCCATATCCACCCAGCCAACCTCACAAACATTTCAGCATCGACACACAGATCAGTAGGTAACCTGGATTAGGTGCCTTGCCCAGAGGCACTTCAGCATGTGAACTAAGGAAGCTGGAGTCGAACCCAAAACATACAGATTGCAAAATGACCGTTGTACCCATTGAACAAAGTTGTTTTACATGACATAAAGAATAGAATAGAATAGAATAGAATAGTATAGAATAGAATAGAATAGAATAGAATAGAATAGAATAGAATAGAATAGAATAGAATAGAATAGAAGTACTTTATTCATCCAGGGAAATTACTTCGCAGTTACAGCATAGAGACAAGACAAGAGACAAGACACAATAACAACTTCCGGGTGTTGAGTCTGGAGTTTGGCTGTGGTAGAGCTGATGACATCACAGGCCACCGCTGCATCAGCCGATGGGGGAATGTAAACAGCGATCAAAATGGCGGACGTAAACTCCCTCGGTAAATAACACGGCCGCATTCCCACAGCCAGAAGTTCAATGTCCGGGCTACAAATCTGTTCTTTCACGTTAACATGACTGGGATTACACCACCTCTCACTCACATAAAGCAACTATAAAGTGTTATGGAGGCTGACCTGTTCTCCACCCATCTCCGTTTGGACCCAGCCTGGGTGGATGGCCGTCACCAAGATGCCATGGCGCCTGAAGTCTTCAGCTTGACAGCAAGTCAGCATGTTCAGGGCTGCCTGTGACATCACAACAATCATATTGTCTTTGAAACGTATTCACAGCCTCTGAACATCGCCACGTTTTGTTACGTTATAGACGCATTTTAATGTAACAAGTTTCTCCCATTCTTGAATTCCTTTGCTTTGTCCCTAAATATCATTCATGTGATCAAAAAAAATTCCAGGCAAAGACAACTTGAGAAAGTAAAAAAGCAGATTTCATTGTCATGGAAAATTGATACATACGACCTGTCCAGGGTGACCCACCACCAGCACGCCTCGCAACCCCACTAGAGATAAGTGTGTAAGATAATGGATGGATGGATAGAAATTGATATGTACATCTATTTTGTTTTCTTTTATATGTGTCTGTTTAATTTCCTTTAATCAGCTCATGCATACAAGCATGAAGTCCAGTCAAAGTGCAAGAAACAGGTGAACAATGTAGGTGAAATCACAGAGAGTAGAAAGTATTGGAGTTGGTGTTTAGCAGGACTCTATATGCTGAGCTGCTGTCCTTTTACTGACCGGAGGTAAGTCCCTCTGTGTTGCTAGAGCAGAATGTAGAGAAGTGTTTAAAAAACACTCGTATCAGGACTTTGACTAGTTCAGTGACAGAGCCTTCAAATAAAACATCTAAAGACAAAGGTCAACCTTTCTCTAATTTACTGAAAAGTTTCCTCTTCATTTTGATGAAAAATTTCCACCATATTATAAAGGGAAAAAATCTACCTAAACAACCATGGCACTGTGTCAAAAAGTAATTGACTCTCTTGTTAAATCATGGATGAATTTGAATTCTGAAAAAAGCTGAGTATAATGTTGGTATGTACAACACAACTTGAGTATTAGCAAATTTGTAGAATTAAGAAATCACATAAATAGAACTTTTCTGACGTAATATAAAAAGATCTCAATGAGAATGTCTGGATCTCAAATTTACCGACAGTTTTCAGCCAGAATTAGTTACAGAGCTGTAAGGATGCAAGACTCCAGGGAACCAAAGTGAGAGTCATTACCTTGCTGGTCCTGTAGGGGTACATCTGGGCCATATGGAAGGTCTCAGGACACTTCTTCACAGATGCGAAAACAGTGGACATGTTTATGATGGCTGACCTTCTGCAGGACATGTCATCACCTGATAGGAGACCACAGAAAATAAAAACATGGTTCAAACCTTAAAATAAGAGTAAGTCGTTCTCCAGATGTCTGTTCCAGAGTTTCTAATTCTTGTATGCAAATACTAAAAGTCACTACCTTCGTCCCTTGTGTTTGCAGCTTTCTGGAGGAGTGGAAGAAACACCTGGAAAGATTGAAGTGACAGAGTGGAGTCATGTTAGGGTAAAACTGAGGGACACTGGGACAGCTTTAAGATCGAAATCTGGGCAGAATAACTGTTGAACTGAATTATTATTTTGCCTTGTACTTTTGTGTAATTTGAATAATATACAGTTGTAACTACATATTTTCTAGAGAGAAAGAGATAGAGAGAAAATTGAGAGAGAGAGAGAGAGAGAGAGTCAAAGAGACCCTACCAGAGGATAGATCCTCGCTCTAACAGAGGGACCAGACACCCTGCAGAGGAAACTCATTTCAGCTGCTTGTATCTGTGATCTTGTACTTTCTGTCTCTACCCATTGATCCCATCCTCCATATTGATCTCCTGCACCATTTTTCCTTCCTTTGTGAACAAGACCCCACTAAATAAATATGTAACTAAAACACAGTTAATTTTAAAATGACTGATAATTACAGTTTGAGTGACTGTACTGTGAAAGGCAAAGCAGTATGTCTACAAATGTAGATTTTGAAACTATTCTATTTCTGCTTCTTTGGCGTCAAGAGCGGTTATTAGGCTGACTGGTTACATTTTCAGATTTAATCACAAATGGTTAGATTGCAACTTCTTGAACTAAGTGAATAATGAATAATAGTGTGTGTGCATGTGGGTGTCTCTGGGTTGCCCTGTGATATCTGTCCATCCATCACAGGGCATCATGTGGCCTTAACTCTCCCCTCCTTCTAGCTGAAGATAAAAAGAGCGACTGCATAGGTATTTTGAACGGCGCTTCAAGGGGAACAGACCCACAAGATCCGACTGTCTTCAAAGAACTGGAAATCCCGTTTCTACAAGGTAGTAGCTTGAATTTACACACTCCTATGACAATTTCAATACAGCATCATTCAACTGTAACCAGTTTAATTTTTGAAGTAACAAAAAATTGTCTGAAAAATAATCTGGTATAATAATTTTGGTAATTTTCGCCGATCTGAAACAGGAAATATTTTGTCTGATTTCTTCTCACATCTGTAAAGTTTTGGTTCCAACTCTACCTATAAAACTCAACTGATCTGAAAACCAACCTTTGTGAGGATAAATGGTCCAGCAACATTGGTTTCGTACACTTCCATCATGTCCTGTTTCCTGGTGGCTGACAGTGATCCTGGGGCTGACGGTTTGTTGATAGCAGCATTATTGATGAGAAGATTCAGCCCAGCAGCTCCGAGCTTCTGGCTCACAGCCTGGAAGGCAGCTGAGATGCTGTCTTCATCTGCTGTATCTGCAAATGGACATGAAGTTATTCAACTGGAAAAGCATCCACCAAGATGATAAGTAGGTAAACCTTTCATTATTCAGCCCAAAACACACACAGTTCTGGATTGTTTTGGAAGTGAAATCACAGACGTTAGTTGGCAGGACTCTCTGTTCCAAACTGAAGCATAGAATCCTTCTGTACTGCTCTGTTCTGATGTGTTTTGTGCCAGTACTTCAGTCTATCAGCTGATGTTTTGCTTTTCCTCACTGGAGCTACTGGTTCACAAAATCTGCCAGAGTGAAAGAAAAGGCCAAAATACAAAACAACATAAAGCTTCACATTGTGATGAAATTACTTTGAGACAAGAACCAAATGTTGATGTACATCTGATCTCTATCTCTTCACTCATTTAAGATTGCCCCATGAACAATTTCTTGATTCTATTGCTCTCATCATAGCAGACTCGGTGTTCTTTAGGTCATTCTGCAGACAGTTCTGCTCAGGTCCCACCAAAGCGTTTCAGTCATGCTCTGCTCTGGACTTTCATCCTTTAGATTTGTGTTCTCCTACTGCAAGGCCAAGTAGTTTCAGTCAAGTCTTGGTGGTAAGTCTTACAACACGTTTGTACACGGGGCAGAGCATGGTCCTTTTAAAAAGCATGAGCGAAATGTTCCACAAGTCTTCTGGTTCATTCTCAAAGGTTCTGCAAATCCAAATTTATTTTAGATAAATGAAGCTTTCTATTAGAAACCCTCCAAGTTATTGTTATTCAGGATGTTTCTAAATCCTTGTCATAAAATGCTGACTGTGCAAATACAGATGTGCACTTCTATATCAACAGTAGCTATAACTTGCTTTGGGTACGATGGTAACATCTTGGGGGATTTGAATGCTTTTAGCATCTTACAGTCTGCTCTGAGTGTGAACCTGTTTGGACAGCCAGACACTGGCAGTAGTCTGTAGACAGCTTTCTGTACAGCAGTCGCAGTTGGAGGCCTCCCTTACTAGACTCAGACACGGTGTCAGCTCTTTGGAGATCACTGTGGTGTTAGTAAATGTCTGAGGTTTTAAAAGAGTAAATCTCCTCTAGAATGCTGAGTCATGATGCTAAGCGATGATGCTGAGTCATGATGCTCAAGTGTATTTCTCCAGTGGTGGTCATTCATACCTTAGAGACAGTCACGCCCACCTCGACACACCCACCACCCAAGTGTCAAAGCCGTGTGCTCCTGCCACATCAGTAACTGCTCATTTCAACCATAAGGCTCTTACAAAGCCTTTTCATGGGAATAAATGTGGTGATTTTATAATTTATTGCCCAGACACCCTGCAGGGACGAGGAGTACAGGAGGAGACACAGGTAAATAAGTCTGGGTCTGGGTCTCCTCCTGGGGGGCCGTATCCAGAACACCTCACAATCTAACCAGAGCCCCAAGCCAGCTCAACTTGCTCCACTGGAGGTGGAGAACAGCGATTCTACTCTGCGTTACTCCCAGATGAATTCCAGATTGAATATGTCAATCTCAAACGTAAAATCACATATTTCCAGGTATCTTAGTTTGTTAGAAAATTCTGCAGGTGTTGAATGGGGTCATTGTTTGAAATGATTTAAACGTGCAGTAGGTAAACATTTATTAAACCAACTTTACAAAGACTAAGAGGTGCTATGATGTTGATACATTAGGTTAACCAGCCTCACTAAGCTGCCATTGTGTGGGAGTTGGTGCCTGCATGGTTGTTTACCCTGTGTGTGTCTGTGTTTCCCTGGAAACCTTTCACATGTAACGCACCTCTTACCCAACAGCCACGTGTGGTTGCATCACTTCCTTGATTTTGATTCCATATAACTGAGAACGATTATGAAAGCCATCCAGAAAATTTGGAAAATACACAAAATTGTAGTAAAAAAAGTTATTTTTAAAAAAAAAATGTAATAAACCAAAAATCAAGACTATGAAAGAAGTGTGCACCTGTTTTACACATTGAAATCTTAATTAAGACCTGATTCAAGCTGCCGTCTTTGGAAGCTACTGTTGGTTTTTGTTACATAGCTGGTCACTGGAAAAATAGACTTGCAATTACATGACAATAGGTTTCAAAATGTACTGTATTCTTATGGGGTGTGTTGTGTTTACCAAATTTGATTGGAGTGATTTTTCCAGGAAACCGATTGGCCACGTTCCTCAGAGCCTGATGAACACAAATAAAAACATGAAGTTAGAGGAAGAGGACACTTAGTGATATGTAAATGTTGTAACATTCTCTTCATTCTTAAACCAGTCATTTTTTCTTCTTTAGCTCTGATCTTCATACATTTGCATTGTATAGTGTGGGTTAAATATGTTAGACATTTCTACACATTCTAGACATTTATGAAGTGCACAAATAAAAGTTGTTCTGGCAACAGATTCTTCCACTGGAGCCGTGGATCTCCTCCAGAGTCACTGTGGGCCTCTTGGCTGTTTCTTTGATTCCTGTTCTCCTGGACAGGCCTGAAGGCCAGCAGCTGGTCCGTTCTCTCTCCATGTCCGGATGAAGGATTGATCAGAGTTCTGTGGTGTTGTTGTAGAATCTAACCCTGTTTAAAACGTCTCCACATCGTTCCCCATGATCTGCATCCTGGTCTTCATGCTGGTTGTTCTCTAACAAACATCTGTGACCTTCACAGAACAGCTGTGAAAGTTGCACAGGGATTGCTGTTGCCTACTAAGCAGGTAACATCTAAACAAAGTTGGTTTACCTACATTTCATTTAGGGGTACAAGATTAACATCAACCTTTCAGATATTTTTTTATGTAAAATCATTTGGAAATCTTGGATAAATTTCAATTATGTACTTCTTTGAGTTCAATTCAATTCAGTTCAGTTTATTATTTCACAACAAATGTCGACTTGAGACGCTTTACAAAAATGTCCTTTAAATTTGTGTAAATTGAAATAAATTTACAATTTTGTATTTTGTAAATTCCAATCGATCATAATTATACAATATCACAATATTTTAGAGAGACATCAGTCGATAGAATTGAGAGTTTCTTGACTGGAGGTAAATATTAAAATCAACTCAAGTTTGGAAAATAAACCATATCTACCAAACAACTTGTGAGCAACTTAACAAGCAGCTAGCGCCCCAGGAACTGCCTTGGAGCAAAGCCCCAAAATATATCTGTGACTAGATGACTAACAGGACTGACCCCTATACAGAGATGATACAGCTCGGCTGGCTTAGAGCCAAGACGTCCTCTCATCTGCAACCTACTGCACCAAAGAAAAAACATCAAGCCTCCGGAGCCATTATCATTCCACTTTCCTTCATCTGAGTACCAAGGATTAATGAGCCAGCTCAATCCATAATACATTCCGTCATGTCTCCAACTGGAAACCCTGGACTGAAATTCCACTGAAAAACAGGAACAGTCGCAAGACTAATGCCTCAGCAAGACCTACAAAAACGTATCCATGAGATTATCTTTAGTCACATTGATTACTGCAGCAGTGTCTTCACAGGTCTGTCTAAAAAAACAATCCAGTTCTAAAGTCCTTCCATTGAGAGAATAGACTTTAAAATGCTTCTGTTAGTTTATAAACCACTGAACAGTTTAGAACCACAACACATTAAAGATCTGCTGATGTTAGATCAACCTTCCAGACCTCTCAGGTCTTCTGGTGTTGGTTCTGCTCTGCATCCCCAGAACCAGAACCAATCATGGAGAAGCAGCATTCAGCTTCTATGCACCACAATTCTGGAACAAACTTCCAGAAAACTGTGAAACAGCTGAAACACTGAGTTTCTTTAGGTCTAGACTAAAACCACCTGTTTAAAGTTGCTTTTGAAACATCATAAATGAAACATTAACCAACATTCTGATGTGTAATGACGGCACTTGACAATGTGTTCTATAACTTTGTATTTGTGTGTGTGTTCATGATATAGCACACTTTGAACTGCCTTGTTCCTGAAATGTCCTATACAAATATACTTGATTGATCAATTTATTTATCTTGTTTAGTTAAAACTGACTTAAAGTCCCTCAGAGTAATCTGCCTCTGTCAGGCAGCTCATGTAACCCATCTGACCTGATGTAGGTGAATAATAAATCAGATGAAATAACAAAGGTCCATAGAAGACATGTCAGGTCAGATTTATTCAGGTGATGTTTTCTATGAACCTAAATGTAGTCAGAGGGGAAGTATCAGAGAATAATTTCCTCATTTTAAACAGACTCACAGCCTGCAGGTTCTGTAGGCACAGGGTTTACTACAACAATTAAAGTCTTCATACCTCTGCACAGTACATGGGCTCTAGCCAGAGCCCATGTACTGAAGAGCTAACTTTCAAGAAAAAGGAAATACAGTCCAAAACTAAATAACTACTAGCTGGGTGAATAAAAAGTGAAATTGTTTATTTCTTCACACCAAGCTCCACTTGGGCTGCCAGGTAATGGACAGGGCTCAGCTGGGTCCCCATTGCTTATTAATTAACAATGAGCATTAAATGACCAAAAAGCATTAAATGACTGAGTGGATGTTTTTAAGGGCTTAGGCTGTTTTTAGAAGCAGTTGAGACCCAAATGGAAACACGAAAACTTACGAAACGTTCACAGGGGTCCATTTTAACTCATTCTCTTAATTATTTTAAAAAGCTATGTGTGGCCTAACATTATATTTACAGCTACGACATAACTGTTAGAAGTGGTTGCCTTTCTAAACAGAAATAAATGTACAGAAATGAAAGTTGCAAAGAATCAATAAACAGCTCTGAAGTTCCTGTGTGCGCAGCAGCATATGTCTGTGTTTGCACGGGATGTGAAAACTATGAGAAGAATGTTCACTACCTCGGCCCTCGTTCCTTCAGGATCTCTGCAGCTGGCGTAAATCTGGGTTTCTGGTCCGGTCTTCTCAGCTAGCTGTTTCACCAACTCCAAACCAATGCCCCTGTTGGTCCCAGTTACCAAAATGTTGCCCTTCAGATTCACTGACATGTTGGCAGTCAAGCCCTCAGAGCCGTCTGCCTGTACAGTTAGTCAATAAGTATAACTGAAAGAACACAGTGTCACTGAAATCATAGATTTGTGTCATAGGTGTACGTTCTGAAGTGGGCAGGATCACTATGTCAACATTTGCAACTTATTACACATTTAGATTCAGACAGTCATCATGCACCAAGCAGCTGCTATGTGACTTTTAGGGATCCAAAGTCTGTCCAGAAAAAACTATTCCTTTGTCAAAGTCTGTCTGTTTTCATCACCTCATTTAAACTATGAGAATTTTATTCTGTCCTAACATCAACTTCACATTTTGAAGCTGTGTCTTCAGTACCTGGTACTGCATTTACCCTAGAAGTACTGAGAAATAACCCTCTGAGATAATCATTGCCTAATCATGATGTCAGAACATGAACAAGCAGTGTGGTTAATTTCCCTATGGAGACTTTCAGAAAGTTTCCTGCATGCTAATAGTTTCTTGTCAGTAGGGTTGAGACAGGTCACATGCAACCAGCCAGTTACATTTTACAGAAGTACAGAAAGTACATAGCTGACACGAGTCCATCAAGTTTGGTGACCTAAACAAGATGAACAAGAATAGTACAGAAAGGAGAAGGGTTTGACATAACTATGAATGGATGAATCAGTGATTATCAGAAAGGAGAAGGGTTTGACATAACTATGAATGGATGAATCAGTGATTACCAGAAAGGAGAAGGGTTTGACATAACTATGAATGGATGAATCAGTGATTACCAGAAAGGAGAAGGGTTTGACATAACTATGAATGGATGAATCAGTGATTCTCAGAAACTCTGAGGACGACGAAGCATTTCAAAAACTCCTTGAACTGTTTACATATTAGACCAACACTAATAAGTGCTTAATTGTGAAGTAGAAGAAAAAGTGTTCAGTGTTTTTTTTACCCCTCCAGGGGGTCTTTTGTGGGCTCTACTGTCCCTTATATGACAGTGGGCTGACAGGAAACGGGGGAAGACATGCAGCAAATGTCGTTGGGTCCGGGAGTCGAACCCGCATCGAGGACTCAAGGCCTCCAAATACAGGTCGCGCTAACCACTACGCCACCACGGCACGCCCCAGTGTTCAGTGTTTTGTCTTCAGATCTTTTTATTCTGATCCTTTAAATAAAATCAAGTTCAGCGAGCAGCCTTCAAAAGTCATCTCACTAATTATAATATTCATATATTCATCACAGATTGTCTTGAACATATGCCTGTAATCTGTTTAAGGGATTGGATTAATCAGGATTTATGGACATGTATAGCTGAGTATCATCATCATAACAGCAAAAATTTTATCCCATACGCTGATGATTTTCCAATTGGAAGAGAAGTAATCCAAGCAGAGTCCTGGGGTATATCACAAGTAACCCTGTTGTGTGAAGATTTATTGCTCCCATGAACAAAGTGGAAACTGTCAGACAAACAGGATTTAAACCAGTCTAGTTCCCATTATACAGGTAAAAGCCAGTAAATTAGAATATTTTGAAAAACTTGATTTATTTCAGTAATTGCATTCAAAAGGTGTAACTTGTACATCATATTTATTCATTGCACACAGACTGATGCCTTCAAATGTTTATTTCATTTAATTTTGATGATTTGAAGTGGCAACAAATGAAAATCCAAAATTCCGTGTGTCACAAAATTAGAATATTGTGTAAGGGTTAAATTTTGAAGACACCTGGTGCCACAAACTAATCAGCTGATTAACTCAAAACACCTTCAAAGGGCTTTAAATGGTCTCTCAGTCCAGTTCTGAAGCCTACACAAACATGGGGAAGACTTCAGATTTGACAGCTGTCCAAAAGGCGACCATCGACACATTGCACAAGGAGGGAAAGACACAAAAGGTTATTGCTGAAGAGGCTGGCTGTTCTCAGAGCTCTGTGTCCAAACACATTAATAGAGAGGCAAAGGGAAGGAAAAACTGTGGTCAGAAAAAGTGTATAAGCGATAGGGATCACCGCACCCTAGTCAAGATTGTGAAAAAAAACCCATTCAAAAATGTGGGGGAGATTCACAAGGAGTGGACAGCTGCTGGAGTCAGTGCTTCAAGATCCACCACCAAGAGACGCTTGAAAGACATGGGTTTCAACTGCCGCATACCTCGTGTCAAGCCACTGTTGACCAAGAAACAGCGCGAAAAGCGTCTCACCTGGGCTAAGGAAAAAAAGAGCTGGACTGCTGCTGAGTGGTCCAAAGTCATGTTTTCTGACGAAAGCAAATTTTGCATTTCCTTTGGAAATCGAGGTCCCAGAGTCTGGAGGAAGACAGGAGAGGCACAGGATCCACGTTGCCTGAAGTCTAGTGTAAAGTTTCCACCATCAGTGATGGTTTGGGGTGCCATGTCATCTGCTGGTGTCGGTCCACTCTGTTTCCTGAGATCCAGGGTCAACGCAGCCGTCTACCAGCAAGTTTTAGAGCACTTCATGCTTCCTGCTGCTGACCTGCTCTATGGAGATGGAGATTTCAGGTTCCAACAGGACTTGGCACCTGCACACAGCGCAAAATCTACCCGTGCCTGGTTTACGGACCATGGTATTTCTGTTCTAAATTGGCCAGCCAACTCCCCTGACCTTAGCCCCATAGAAAATCTGTGGGGTATTGTGAAAAGGGAGATGCAGAATGCCAGACCCAAAAACACAGAAGAGTTGAAGGCCGCTATCAGAGCAACCTGGGCTCTCATAACACCTGAGCAGTGCCAGAAACTCATCGACTCCATGCCACGCCGCATTAATGCAGTAATTGAGGCAAAAGGAGCTCCAACCAAGTATTGAGTATTGTACATGCTCATATTTTTCATTTTCATACTTTTCAGTTGGCCAACATTTCTAAAAAATCCCTTTTTTGTATTAGCCTTAAGTAATATTCTAATTTTGTGACACACGGAATTTTGGATTTTCATTTGTTGCCACTTCAAATCATCAAAATTAAATGAAATAAACATTTGAATGCATCAGTCTGTGTGCAATGAATAAATATAATGTACAAGTTACACCTTTTGAATGCAATTACTGAAATAAATCAAGTTTTTCAAAATATTCTAATTTACTGGCTTTTACCTGTATGTACATGTTCAAGTCGTTCTGAGAGAATATTGTGGTTCAACTGTGTGAAAAGCAGCACTGAGATCTAGCAAAACCAGAACAGACTCAAGTCCATTATTTAAAGCTAAGAAAATATCATATGTAAGTTTCAGCAGTGCTGTTTCAGAGCTATCATGAGCTTTAAAACCTGATTGGAACTCCTCAAACAGGTCATTATTATTTAAATGCTCATGTACTCGATTAGCCATTATTTTCTCAAGGATTTTAGATAGAAAAGGAAGATTAGATTTAGGTCCGTAATTTATTTAGTCATCTTGATAGAGAGAAGGTTTCTTAAGTAAAGGTTTAATTACTACAAACCTAAAAGCCTCTGGTACATGTCAATGTACCAAGGACAAGTTAATAATGTCTATCTGGGGATAAAAATCACAGAGAACATTTATTTAAATTATTTGGTTCAGACGGGGTCCAACATGCATGTTGAAGGTTTGGAAGAAGCCAATATTTTTGATAACTCGGAAATCTTAACTGGCTTAAAACAGTCCAAACATAGTTTCCATGCTTCCCTGCTGAGAGCTAATAGTTTTGTTTATCAGGAATCCTATAAAGTCAATACTGGTGAGAGCTGGAGGAAACAACAGACTTTCCTTTACAGCAAACTGCACTAAAAATATACCTAGGGTTATTCTTATTCTCCACTGAAAAAATACAATGTTGTGAGTTGCCGAAAGATTCTTTTATATTGAGGTAGACTATTTTGAATTCCCCACTACAATTATTTTACAATTATTTTAACACTAAATCAGGTGAAAATCTGAGATCTGATCTAAAAATGAAAAGTAATGATGCACAATACAAAACAACAAACAGCAGTGGTTTTAGTGCTTTGCAACTAGAATGAGGAAAACTAAGAGTTAGATTTTCAAAAGAACTGCAGCTATTAATAGGCATAGAAATAATTAAGAAATCTGAATGAAAAATAGTTGCTACTCCTCCACTTTGTCCTAATCAGTGACCAAACAGTGTCATGAAACCAAGGATCATACAGGAAGGTCAGAGAGAAAGTTGTGGAGACGCTTAATGATTGAGCACTAAAACAATCGCCCAAGCCTTGAACACCTCGCAGTATGGGGAGCCACATGTAAAGTACGCAGTAAAATATATTAACCCTCTCATGCATGAATTATGATCCTTTGTGTCAGAATTTTTTTTCCATTTTTTAAAATTCTTTTCTTAAGGCATAAAAAAGGTAGGAACATTTTTTTGTAAAAATAATTTTTTTTTAAATTTTTTTTTTAATGTGATCAATTGTAATTTTGTCCAAATACAAAGTTGTTATTTGAAAAATACATCAGTAGTATTGTTCCTTAGGGGTTATCTGATGTCACAATATTTTTTTTACTTGCAAGAGTCGTCTACAGTAGAAGGAGGGACCGGGTCGGTTCTCATGCTTTTTTGTCTGTCGGCCATATTGTATTTAACAAAAATAATTTCTTGCATTTGCAGCTGATGGCCAGTAGTTGATGGTATATTTTATGATGCATTAGTGTCCACTTCAGTGGTCTGTGTGCATTTATAACATAAAAATCCACAGGAAGCACAAGAAAATGGCTTTTAGATAGCTGTCCACTGTAGTGACCACTATGCAATAATGTGGTTATTTAGCTTGTCACAAAGCACACAGTCTGAGGGTTCATTTTTCAAACTAAATATTTAATTCAACAACTAGATATTTAGCTTTAGCTTTAAAAAATATTGAGGCAGCAACAGAATATCTAAATGTGTAAAGTTTATAGGAAAATAAAAACTTTAATATGACTGATCCCTGTACAAAGCAGCATGACTGCAGTTTGAAGATATTATATAATATACAATATTATAATAAATCATTACTATGATTTGATTCATACATCAGTTGATTCATACATAAAATTAGGCAAGCATAAATCTTCTCATAAAAATCACAGAATCCAAAAGAATTTACATACTAAACATTTATATTTGCCAAGTTAAGCTAAACTGAGGATACATAATTTAAAAGCCATTTGGGAGCTGAGAAAGTCGGTTCTCCCTCTCTGGGCTACACAGTGGTGCAGTTGGTAGCACTGTTGCCTTGCAGTTTGATTCCCGACCCCGGATCTTTCTGCATGAAGTTTGTGCATAGTTGGGTTCTCTCCGGGTTCTCCCGCTTCCTCCCAGTCCAAAAACATGACTGTCAGGTTAATTGGTCTCTCTAAATTCTATTTAGTGAGTGAGTGTATCTGTGCATGGCTGTTTGTCCTGTCGGTCTTTGTGTTGCCCTGCGACAGACTAGAGACCTGTCCAGGTGTACCCCGCCTCTCGCCCAAAACGTTCGCTGGAGATAGGCACCAGCTGACCTCTCCTGACCCCACAAGAGTGTAAGAAAATGGATGGATGGAAAGTCGGCTCTCTGAAAAGAGTCGAACTTCCTTTCACTAGAAAAGCTGTGGTGGCGTACACCTGCTCAACTCACCTCCAAAAAGCCCACCAGTGCCCTCTAGGGAGGAACACCTAGAGCAGGGGTGCCCAAAGTGGGTCCTCGAGGGCCGGCATCCTGCATGCTTTAGTTCTCTCCCTGGTTTAACGCACTTGGATCCAATGATGGCTAGTCAGAACACCTAAGAAGAACATTGACATGCTGAAAAGCTTGTTACTACCACCAGGGAGAGAATTAAAACATGCAGGATGGCCCCTCAAGGACCAACTTTGGGAACCCCTGACCTAGAGGAACACCCAGGACATGCTGGAGGAACATCAGGCTGAGGAACAAGAGGCTGGGACAGTGAGGTCTGGGCCCCCCTACTTGGGGCGCCTGTGACCTGACCTGGATAAGCATAAGAAAATGGATGGTTGGATAAACTTTGTTTATCTTTATAATCATGCAAAGTGAAATGATCCCAGAGAAACAGTATGTTGTATGTTGAATGCTATTTGCTGAACAATGAAATGAGAAGAACTGATTAAATAACTGCTTAGGTTTTCTGTGATCTATGCAAAGATGACAACATTCTTTAAAATAAAACCTTTATTATATAAAAATGCTTTTGATACAAAAAAATTCAGGACTGTAAATCACACAAAGCATTCAAAGCTGAGACAGCATGTACAGAATTTTACTGGCAGTGGTTTTTAGCCCTTGAAGGAAATGAGTTGTGCTGCTGACATGGAGCAGCAGCTAGAAACTGATACGAGGTCAGTCGGCGCCTGGCAGCAGCTTCAATGTTTCTGGGTAGGAAAGGATTACCATCAAGCTCATGCTAAGGCGCGGACGTTGCTTTATTCAGAAATGTTGGTGAAAATCCTTATTGTATTAAAGTATTTGCCCCTTATCAGTTTTTTTTTCACATTAAAAATTTTAAGATCATGAAGGAGCTTAAATATCAGATAAAAATAAGCTGAGCAAATACAAAATTGATTTAAATGGTAATTTTATTTATTAGGAGGAAAACACTATGAGGAAAGCGTGTTGTTTAGGGATAAATGAACAATGATGGAGGCTAAAAGATATAAAACCCCAACATTATGCCCTGAGCTGATCTGATCTGAGGCAACTCAAGAGCAGATGTAATGCAAACAGACCAGATACGGATCTGAATAAGCACACCAACTAGACTACAAAAGCTGAAATAATGGTCTTAGAGTGGCCTGAACAACGTTTGGACATAAATCTGACCTTGAACAGACTGGTCATGCTCAAGCACCCTCCAGTGTGGCTGAATTAAAACTCTTCAAAGACAAGTGGGCCAAGATTTTTTAACAGTGATGAGGATGAAAGACTTGACTCACCAACACCTGACAGGCGTTTAGGGAGCAACTACTCTTCCCACAGAGTCAGGTTGGTTTAGACCGCTTTTTTCTCTTTATACACGAAACCCTTAAACTGCTTCTCACATTTACTCGGGCTATCTTTGTCTGACATTAAAATTGTTTCATTATGTAAATCATTTTAGTGGGACAAAAAAAAAGCAAAAACAGAAGAAATCTGTGAGGGAGTAACTGATGTCTGAATGTGTCCAATGTGGCTAAACTATTAGACTGAGGCTGATGTTTTCCATGAAGAAAACAAAATGAATTAGAGGATTTCTTCCAAAATAACTTCTTTTTTACGAAAAGTAACAAAAGTAAAGGTCACTGTGAAGCTAACTGTTAGCGGTGAAGCGTACTTTGGTTGTTGCAGGATGTTTTGTGAGGAGTCACCGCAGGATTCTCACAGCTGCACTCTGAGATGCTGATTCTGAGATCTGTGTGTGATGAGACAAACATAAAGACACCAACATGGCAACGCTAATGTCCTCAGAGCAAACACTGACAGACAGGCTAATACATACTGAGCTAACATACAGATATACTAATGAGACAAAATGCTATAGGAATAATTTGTTTTTAGGTGTAAAATAGCTTCATAATCTATTGTCAGGATGACAATATGATCAGGTGGATCATTTTGGCATTTCTGTGTAATTACATATCATAGTATCTGATTGATTCTGTACATAATAGCAGCAAAAATACTTTTGGTAAACAGGACAATGAGGAGAGGGACAGACAGGTTCACTGACTTCATTCCACATTATGTACAAAAGCTGAAGCTGTTCCTGCTATGATGGTGGTGATGCTGCCTCCGTCTCCCGCTGCCACCATTCACTCCTTGCTCCACCCATCATGTGATGACATCCACCTGCTTCCATCCATCCAGCAAACATTCACAGAAGCTCCTAAACAGGTCTCGTCTACATGTTGCAGACTTAACGATAGCAGTTCTTCAGGTACATTTTAAAATAGTAAATTCTCAAGTTCACCTTGAATTTAGGACAGATTTCCACCGTGATTAGATTTATATATGGAATTCACAAAAACAAGAAAGTAAGAAAGGACCGGAGGAAAGAAGATGCAAAGAAGGAAGGAAGGAAGGAAAGTATGGAAAGATGAAAAGAAGGAAACATACAGTACAGACTAAAAGTTTAGACACACCTTTAAATTGAATGAGTTTCCTTTATTTTCATGACTACTGACATTGTAGATTCACACTGAAGGCATCAAAACTATGAATAACACATGTGGAAATATGCACTAAACAAAAAAGTGTAAAACAACTGAAAATACCCCTTATATTCTAGTTTCTTCAAAGTAGCAACCTTTTGCTGTGATTACTGCTTGATGAGCTTCAAGAGGTCGTCACCTGAAATGGTTTTCACTTCATAGGTCAACCTGCCCTGTCAGGTTAATAAGTGGGATTTCTTGCCTTATAAATAGTCATGAAAATAAAGAAAACCCATTGAATTAGAAAGGTGTGTCCAAACTTTTGGTCTGTACTGTACATGGAAAGACGGAAGGATGAACACAAGGGAGAAGAGGAGGAGAGAAAGAATAGAACAGAGGGATATGAGGAAGGAACGGGGGAGCACAAAAAGATTGAAGAATAGAAGAAAGGAATGAAAAACACAAGGGACAATGTTTGTGTTCCATCAGTAAAATATGACTCAGGTGGACTTCCTGTTAGCAGCCTAATGCTTCCTGCTGCTGCCGTGTCTGCCAACACTGACAGAGGAGCAGGACAGTGGTGAAATGCTGGGGCCAGAGGGCCAGGGGGGCAGGAAGAGCAGGGGGGCAGAGGCCCTGGCCAGTGGCTTGGCTTCAGTCTCAGTGACCTCTTCTCTTCAGCTGCTCAGTTCAGATTTCCACACTGAAGAGTTAAAGGAAGAAATGGCTAGGTCAGGGTTTGTCAGGAAAAACAGGTCCAGGGACCAGAGGAAGGAGCTGCAGGCTGAATTCTCTCCTTGCCTCTTTTCTGAGGCTTGAGGCAAAGCAGGCATCACCTCAAAACTCCAACAGCTCCTCAGCAGTTCTCCTCAGGTCATGGGCTCAACAGGAGCCTTCCTGAGGACAATTGGAATATCAGATGGAGGATGGGCGGAGCTTGAGGAAGGCACTTCACCTAGTTTGTAGTTCATATAAAGTGGCAGGTATGAGACAGCCCCCGCACCCCTCCACCTGTCAGGCTGACTGTTGGCACATTAGTTTATTTCAGAACAAAGAAGTGAGTCCACTTCATCCCTTTGATTCCCCCGGGCAGTTGGAGGGTCATGATGAGTCGGTGCAGGGGGAGGGAGGAGGGGGGCACAGGTGGAAGTAGGAACGTTCAGTGGAAGGGGACGGGGGGCAGCTTTCCTCAGCAGACATGTACTGAGAGCGTGGGGTAGGGGGTGGAGGGTAGGGGTCTGAGTCTGAGTTAAGGTCCATGTAGTATTTAGTAGGTTTGCCGTGAGCGGCGTGGCCCGGGGCCTTCCAGCGCCCCCCCGACAGCGGCATGCCCGCAGGGGGATGATGGGGGGTGTAGTCGCTGTCACAGACGTCTGTGCTGCAGGGGGTCGTAGGAGGGGCCCCTCCATGGACTGGATGGTAGGGCCTGTGGAGGAAAACATAGAAAGGTAATTCATAACAGAATGGATGGATGGATGGATGGATGGATGGATGGATGGATGGATGGATAAAAAGCTCTCTGCACAGGTGAAGACTCTCATCAAGTATTGTGAATATTTGGAGCGGTTCCAACTGACAACATTCTGATCTAAATTCAGATTTATTATTTATTTAATTCATGGAAAACTGAACTGTCATCCCAAGATGGCCTGTTGCTACTTTGTTATGGGAAAAAAACAAGATGGTGATTCCAGGATAAACAATGCAGTTTGTCCTAGCAAGACAAACATGAGTTTCCTCAAAATGTGCCCCCTTTCCTCACCATTAGTGCTATAACTAGTGTTTATAGCACTGGCAAGATATGGAACGGTGAAAACTAAACACTGAATTGTGAGTAGGTTACCTGTATGATCTGGTTGTAGATGGACTGTTGGAGGAATAGAAGATCTCTGTGTTGTAAAGAGACCGATCTGTGGCCGGAGATGGAGGAGGGTTCAGGATCTGCAATCATAAAACAGACATGTTAACTAAGTTAAGTAAGTGAGGCATGGAGTGCAGACTCACAGTGCTGCTGTGTGTACCTTTGGGTAGAAGGCTCCTTTGGTAGATGAGGAGCTGCTGGATGAAGCTCCAGTCACATGGTTCCTGTCGTAGAGAGGGGCTCCACTGCTGCTGCTGCCCATCAGGCTGACTGAGCTCAGGGTGGACTTTCCACAGGAGATCCCTGCACACACGCATCATTTATTAAGACCCAACATAACTGCTGATGGAGCACAAGTCATAGCACTGCAGCTGACAGACTGATCCCACCTTGGTAGGTGCCATGTTGGGAGCTGCTGGGGCTGATGAAGTTGAGAGGCACGTGGGGCGTCCCACTGATGTACTCATGAGGAAAGCTCCCATTAGGACCCTTGTAGCGCCGACACACCACACGCTGACAGACGAAGCACGCTCCTCCCATCACAAACATGAGCAGAATGATGGCAATGACTGGTCCAATGGGGTTGGTGGTTTCATTACTGGGAATGAAGCTTGAGGAGGGAGAAATATAATCTGCACAAGAAAAAAGAGGGAAATGTACATTGCAGGAGTGAATATGATGTGAATAAAGTGATGAGAGAAACTGCTGCTGCAATGTAGAAATATTTACCACAAGCCAGCTCATCAGAGCCATCCAGACAGTCTGAGTAATTGTCACACTGCTGTTTCTTAGTGATGCAATGGTTGTCCCCACAGCGGAACTGGTTGGGAGGGCAGACAGCTGAAAGACAGGAGGACAGGTGGGTCCAAAGGAGAACTGGATCCAGACACTCAGAACCACAAAGTCCACACTTCAAAGCTATTTCAGGTGTGGAAGGTAAATCCCTACTACAGGCAAAATGTTTGGACAAATACTTAAGACCTAAAAAGTGTACATGTCTGCATGAAGTGTGTCTGAACATGTGACATTTCACAGAAAGTTTCTCCTACAATTGTCCAGGAGGGGGCGCCCCGCCCATCCAATGAGACCGTCCGCCTCAATATAGTAATACAGTATATAGTAAGTGAAGGTGTTCACAGTTAATATTGTTGATTATCCTGTCTAAGTGCCACCAGATCCCTTCATCTGCTGTTTCTGTCTCTACATGGTTGTTCATCTACTTTCAGCTCTCAAGCTCAGTTCATAGTCGGCACATTGAACTGAGCGCAAGGGTGAGCTCACCAAGTCACACCGCTTATTGTTACCGGCGTTCTTATAAGCAGCAGAGCATGAAACCTTTTGACTGTATCAGATTGAACTTGGTAAGGAAAAACTTACATGATAGTTAGAGGGACAGAGATAGACATAGATTTATTGAAGAGATATATAAATACAATTCGTGGAAGATGAATAGAAAACATTTTTGACCTATACTGATTTGTTTCTGTATTAAATGTACCGAAAAAGTTGTAAAGTTGGTAACACCAGGCAGGCTGTTGTTGAACACAACCCTCTATCAGAGTGTTGGTGGTAGAATAGATTAGTGGTTACCATCGGTTTCACAGGTAGGTGTTGACTGATTGTCCATCACCCAAAATGAATGAAATAAGGTGGAACAATCTGTGCAACCCTGTCACACACCACACTGTTACATCATGGTGTTGTGTATTCCTTTCTCATTTTTAGGATTTAGGCAGGAAGTGGTTTAATGTCTACATTTACTTAAATTGTCATATTACATTTATAGTCTTTACATGTAGAAGTAGTACTACACCACAAGTCTAAAATAATTTTGTTTTGAGCAAAAGCTAAACTAATTTGATGAAAAACTAACAATAATAAAAACGAGGTTAGAGAAGAACGTTTTGGAACAACACAGGACAAGTACTACAGGTCAGCTGCAGGTGATGAGTGTTAAGAGTGTGAACGTACTGTCACATTCATGCTCATCAGACTTATCAGGACAGTCAGGTTCTCCATCACATCGTTTCTGAGCATCGATGCAGTTTCCTTCATCACACTGGTACTGGAAGGCAGAGCAGATGGGGCAGTGCATTTCGTCGCTGCCGTCATCACACTCTGGGAAGCCATCACAACGCCAGGCCATGGGGATACAGCCAATTTCTCCCGTGGAGCAGGTGAACTGCTCTGTGGAGCAGGTGGGGGGCTCTGAGGCGGATGAAGAGGCAGCAGGAGATGAAATTAGTAAAACCAAAAGCTTAGAGAAGACACTGAGCATGCACAAGATACATTTTGTCCAGAGTCTGTGTTTTAAGACATCTTGGATTTTTTTCCCGTTGTTACAACTGCAAACCAAACCAACACAATGTAGTGTGTAGTGTGTGATTAATGAGAATGATGCAGAGTTTTCACTACTTTTTATTAATAAGTATCTGAACAAAATGTTTTTGTGTTCAGATAGAAAATAATTTTTTGTTCAGACGATGAAACTCTTGCCCATTCTTTTTTGCTAAATAGCTTCAGCCTACACAGGCACACCGGTGTGCAGAGCTGACAGAGGAGGAGAGATGGAGAAGTTTGACAGAGAAAACAGGAAAACGTCAACAGAGGAAAGTAAGTGACAGTAACCAGCAGAAAAACACCAGCAAAAACAACAAAGCCATTGTAGCCTTTGGGCTTATTGTGAATGGAAAAAGGTTTGGCACTTTTACTCTCTTCTGATTAACTATAAGATGTTGAAAATTTGAGTAAATAATGTTAATAAGTTACGTGCTTTTTGGGCAGGAAAGAAGCTGACAAGGCTGGCAAGTAACTAATGTTTACAGTTTAAGCTTTGAATGTTACTGTTCAGTCTGCAGTAAATGTTACAAAGTAAGTTCGTACACTGCTGTAGCTCATTTTATCAATCTTTTGATAATCAAGTATGCAGAATGCTGGCGCCAGTGTTTTGCACATATAAATAAACATCATCAGGCTCTCAAAAGTATTTCAAATGTGGGTGGAGGAGGATGCATGGCCATCCGATGCAACCTTCCTCAATTGGTTGCATTGGATTATATTTAGAGGCATCAGTGTCATAATCCTTTCTTACTTTCTATTTACTTCAGTTATGCACAAAGTTGTGTTGGTCTGTCACATAAAATCACAATGAGACACAGATATATTAATGGTGGTACTGTAATAAAATGTGGAAAAATTCAATAAGCATCAACTCTTTTCCAGGGCAGTATAACAGTGAATTTCCTCAGTATGGCCAATATTTCTCTCCACATTCTAATCAACACCGGTACTTATTTTGTACAGCCATAACCACAGTACGGCTGTGGTTATGTGAGGTTTACCTCCACAGTGCAGCAGGTCTTGCAGTAAAACCAGATGCATGGGACAGGAGCAGGTTGATGTTCCATCACCCTTTGCAATGCAGATATGAGAACAGCCTCCATTGTCTCGGGAACAAGGGTGGGATGCTGGGTAGAAGAAACAACAAAGACATTTATCATAACATCGGTCTGATGAAGTGTGCAACAAGAAGTTGATGATAATGTCAAAGAGCATTAGATCTCTACCAAACTCTGATGGGTCCATCTCCCATGCTGCGTGGATAGATGTCAGGTATGATATCCGTCCCTGAATGCGTGTGCGGAACTCTCCAGTCAGTTTATCTACCCTTTCGATCATCTGCTGCTGCCGGTCAATCCAGTAGAGATGATCCCCCAGAACTGTTAGCCCCATCGGCTGAAGAATGTTGGAATCCTGCAGGACAATGCGATTGGCCCCTGAGAGAAAACAAGAAATGGACTTCAGTGATGGTTTCTTTTCTCACTCTGAACAGTTTATTTATATAGATCATTTCAGCAATAAGGAACTTCAAAGTGATGAAAACATAAAATAACAAACAGGCAAAAAACATTACCTCATAGTGTTATAATAAGTTTTGATGTTTTTTTTTACATATTTGTGAAAACTGTCACTATGTCTTAATTGTATAATATGAGACAAATGATCATATGCTGATGTGGATCATCCCCTGCTTGTTTTTACATTAAATAGGTTTTTTAGTAACAGTAACTAGTAATTATCTTGAATTCAATAAAAACATGTGAAAATAATACTCTATGCAAATGATTACTCACCTGTCAGGTCGCTGCTCTCGATGCGTTTGAGGTCAGCATCAACCCAGAACAGCTTTCCCAGCTTGTTGTCCAGAGCCAGAGCTACAGGTCTAATCAGACCAGTGGAGAACAAGGACTCTCTCTCTGTTCCATCCAGACTCGCTCCTTCAATCTTAGCAGAGTGCTCCTGTACAGTAGTGAAGTACATGTACCTGTGGAGAGGGGTAAACCTTAGACTCTTGTGACTCTCCGTCACTCTGACGTGCTGCGGTGTGGTCACTACAACAAACGTTACCCTTTTTCTGCGTTGACCACGATGGCTCTTGGCTTATCAGTATCATCCTTGACAACCACACCGACGATGCGACCGTCCATCTTCTGAACTGTGATGGTGTTGGTGGTCTCACAGGTCCAGTAAATGTGGCGACTGTAGGGGTCAAGGCTCAGGTCATGAAGCTGGTTGTCCACTTGTTGAGCAGGACTGCTAACTATGATTGAAGACTAAAGGTGACCACAGAGAGAACACAACACCAACATTTTAGTCATATAAAACTTCAGCAACTGTTTCATTGTCAGGGTTGTTAACAGCTCTTCATTTAAGTGTGTTACCATGGTGCCATCATCTCTGGCCCTTCGTATGTTCTGCCGTCCATCCAGCCAATAGACCAGGCGCTCCAGCGGATCGTAGCTCACAGCTCGGACGTTCCTCGTGACATGAATGGGAAGGATTATGTCCGGACTCTGGTCTCCTAACACCATCCTGCTAATGCTGGCCCTCTGGCTGAAGAGCAAGAAACTTGAAGGTGCTGCAGACAGAGACGGAAAGGAGGGCTTTGTCAAGAGATGAACAGCAGTTAGGGTCCATCTTTGAAAACAAGAGTTGGACTTTGCTCAGTGCGAATCGGTTAAAACAACAAATAGAGGCTGATCACATTACATGTCAATTACATTACATACATACATACTTGATAGCAACATAAAAAATGATTTAAAAAAAAATTCACATCTTTCAAAAACTTAGAAGTTTTAAAAAGTACATTTTGGCCATAAATTAAAATTGACAATCATTCTTCTTCTCTAAGTGCTGCAGTTAAACCATTTGGCTTCATTTCAAAGAATTCTTATGCAAAAACCATTTCTCTATGAACTTGTTTTAGCTCAACAATCTTCAGCTTGGAGCACCAGAAAGTCTAAGAAATATTATATACATATTATTATTATTATTATTATTATTACATACTATCATTTGCAAAAAATGTTTTGCACTATTTAAGATGAAGCCACACTGCTGTGTGGAGTTTACCGTTTATTATTTTAAATCCTTGCCTCCTTGTACTTACAACTACAGTTTTTCCCGTCAGGGTTCAGGGTGTAGTGGAAGGCGCAGCGGCACTGAGCCCCAGCAGGAGTGGCCAGGCAGAGATGGCCACAGTTCCCATTGTTCTGTGAGCATTCATTGGTTCCATCCTGACGGGAGGAGTGGAACACCAGGATGTCCAGCATCAGCTCCAGCTGACCCTGAGATGGAAACAAGTGTGATGGAAACAAGGTCAGCAACTCCGCGTAGAATTCTAGTTAATTATAACAATTAAAATTTTAGAACTCTCCAAAATGGCTTCCAACTTGTTCAGTACCTGCAGGACCACGGTGCGGTTCAGCCCGCTGCGTTTGTCAGCCCGCTCAATGCTGCGCAGGTTGAAGTCTGTCCAGTAGATGAAGTCCCTATACTGAGTGAGTCCGAAGGGGTGAGGAAGGTCATCCACGATAATCTCCCTCTGAAGGCCTGGAGGACCAATCATACATTAATGCTGTCAGCCCGGTTCTGGGAGTAAGCAGTGGATCTGGCTACCGAAGCAGATCTCAGTTTTCCAAAAATGTGGTTAATGATGTTTATGGAGGAATTTTTCTGCCATAATCTAGGTGCACGTACTTTCAGTCTGAAAGCAGGATTTCATGTCTTTTGTTCTCAATGCTTGTACTCAAAACTTCTCCTCGCGCTCAGACATAGTCTCCGCTCGGATTCTCTGCTTGCTTACGAAACATATTCTGCTTGCTTCTGGAACAAAAAATGCACCGTTGCCTGGGAGAAACCACGGCCTCAGCTTTCTGCTCCATGGTACACTCAGCCAGCAGTGTGCTACTGATATTAGGCAGGAGTTTGTTCACCCAACCAACTCAACCAGAGAATGTTTCATAAGGGAACAGAGCTCTGCAAGAGTGCGAGGAGAAAGGTTTGAATAAATATTACAAGTTTTCAGAAGAAAGACATGAAGCCCTGCTTTCAAAATGAAAATGGAAGCAAAAGTATTAAAAGTTTTGAGAACAAAAGACATGTAATCCTGCTTTCAGACTGAAAATGTGTGCTCTCGAATTATGACAGAAAAATTCCCCCATAGACGAATTCTTTTTTTCACAAAGAGCCAGGTTGGTTTTGCATAACTTTTATTCCTTTCATGAATGAAATCATCACATGAAAACCGCGTCTTGTTTTTACTTTATCTTAGTCTGATAGTCACGTTCACTGGGTAATGTAAAACATTTAAATCTGACAAACTTTTTGCCAGCTCTGTATGCTGCTTGCAGAGTTCAATTGTGTTACAGAGGAATGGGCCGAGCTCAGATGCTCCATTAATGATGACTGATGTGTGAAAACAAACCTTGCATGTTGGTGCATTCAATCATACATGTGTCCAAATCAGTCCAGTAGAGTCGATGCTCCACATAATCAATAGTCAGTCCGTTGGCACGGCCCACCTTATCCACTAACGTACTGATGGTGCTGCCATCCATGTAGGCTCTGGCTATGCGGGGACGACCACCCCACTCTGTCCAGTACATGTAGCTGTGGAGATAGCACACAGCTTTAGGACTCGGCCTCAGACAGGGCAGTACAAAACACACCAGAAAGGAAGGACAGAAAACAGACCAAGACTATCATCAGATTTTGTGGAATGTATTCCCATAATGATAAAAGTGTTTGTTAAAGTATTTTTAAAAATTGCAGCCGTCTTGTTGCAGCCACATATGTCACTATGTACAGTCAGAGCCTGTACATAGTGACCATCCAGTATTCGATGATGATTACACTTGATTTTGATGATGGCATTTGATAAAATGAAAAAAGGATAAGGGTGGAAACATGAAAATAAAATATTAAGGAAAGAATTTAGAACATTAGAAAAAGAGAAAAGTAAGAAGAAAAAGGGACACAACAAAGTATACGTAAGGAAGAAAGGCCAGAAGGACATATTTACACTACTATAAAATGTATAAATATAAATATTTTCCAAACTCTTTTTTTTCTTTTTCCATATTTCATGAGACCTTGAAAAAACTGAACTTGTGTTCCATAGTTTCTGTACTTAACTAGACTTAGCAGGAACACTTCCAGGTGACTTTCTCTGGATCATGTCAGGCAGCTCAGTAGGTTTCACTGATTTGGGCAGGTTTTTTTTTTTTTGGTACTGAAGCTCACTTGGTTCGGCAAATATGTCAAGTAGTTATTAAATATTGGATTCCTACCCATTGGCAGGATCCAGAGCTAGAGATCGTGGGTTATCCAGCAGGCGTGGGTTATCCAGGTCTTTACAGACCAAAACTTGTCTGTACTGGCCATCCAAGCGGGCCACCTCAATGCGGTTAGTGCCAGTATCCGCCCAGTAGATGTTACGACCCATCCAGTCAATGGCCATGCCTTCAGGGTAGTCAAGTCCAAACTCTAGGACGTGTTCCACGGAGCTGCCGTTCATGTATGCTCTGCTGATGGTCTGGTAGAGAGAATGGAGGGAGGATGAGACAAGTGTTTGCTTTTCTCTTCATCAAACATAACCTATATATAAGTGGAACCATGTCTGGTACCTTGGCCTGTATGTCTGTCCAGTAAATTCTCCTTTCTGAAACATCAAAATCAAGAGCCGAGGCCTCTTTGACTCCTGTCAGAGGGATGGCCACATCATTGCTGTTTGTGCCCAAAGAAATGCTCCTGATGCTGTCCCTTTGGAGAACATATATTCACAGCAGTCAAATAAAACCAAAGCTGTTGCTGAGACACTCACATGTTTTGTGGGACATTAAACTCACTTCTTCATTACTGCACATTAGAATCATCTGAATCATATTTAATATCTTCTCAAAAGTAAAAAGGGAAAACATGAAGTTTAAGTGAGTACAGAAATACAGAGGTTGTTACTTTTAGCTCAGCAGAAGCACAAGTTAGAAGAAAAAAACATTTTACAAATAAAAAAAGTCAAAACAAACAGCGAGCATGAGCCGAGTCAAAATCCTTTATTTATTGTATAGCTGGGATACCAGAATATTGCATTAACGATATTTTTTTTACCTTACACCTTACTGACGTGTTTCTTCATTTTCTTTCATCGCATGAACTAAAGTTTTAGTCACTTAACTGATAAAGTATGGGCATCAACAGAAGGGAAAGGTCTACACTAAAGGTCAAAAGCTCTTATCAAATATTACACCAAAGCAGTCATTTGTGAAATTAACAAATCCCCAAACTTTTTTGCGCTAATGCATAATTGTGAGTTTACTGCAAATGTTCCAAAAAAAATCACTTAAAATATTGGTTAAGTGATGCTAACTCCCACTTGCAGGTGATACCATTTCTCACTTCTACTACACTGCTGCCTCTGACTTACTTCATGTGAAATTGTACAGTAAATTTGAATATGCGATCGAGTCATGCCCATTTGTCAGATTAAAAGTGTCTTTTGAATATAATAATTTCAAAGCAGGTGTTAAACATCCCATTTATTAAACCCATAATTCCATATAACTAAATAGGTTTTTTTTATTGGTTTGATGTAATATTCTAATTTATTGAATGTAGTCTGGAATCAATTAGACCAATAGTTTGCCGTTTTGTCCTACCTGTTGGTAAACAGCAGGAAGGCCTCCGGTACCACGCAGGTCCGGAGGTCTGAGAGGAGCTCCAGCCCCATGGGACAAGCACAGCGGACCGCCTGCTCACACCAAAAACACAGATGGCTGCACCCACCATTATTCTCTACACAGTCGTTTGTACCTGAGCAGAGCAAAAACACAAGCGTTCATGTACGCTCAGTTTATCATTTTCTTTTGTATTCACTCTTCAAAAATCTCCCAAAATCTGCAAATCCTACCGTGGGTCTCTGTGACTTTGGTAGCCTTTAACCCCATTAAATCTGGCAGCTGATCGATGATGATCTCTCGTACGGCGGTGGCCTTGTGGATCCTCTCAATGCTGCGGCTCTGCCAGTCGGTCCAGTAGATGTATTCACCCAGCAGACTAAAGCCAAAGATATGAGGCAGCTTGTCCTCCAGCAGGGTCTGCCTGTTACTGCCATCCACATTGATCACCTGAGGTAGAGACAGAAGAAGACTGTAGCATAGTTTCTACATGCAGGTTCAGACAGAAGCCATAGACCCTACGCCAGTGGAGTCCTTAAACTGAAATACAAGTCACTATCATGTCACTGCTACTATTACAATATGCTTACTGATATGTTACAGTGTGCAAGTTGGTGAAGAATGACTTCAGTAAGTTTAAAAGGATGTTTGGATCAAATTAAAGACAGACACTTGTATTGCTGAGGAGACAGCAACACACATTATCCATTCACTGCCTATACGGGCATATCACTGCAGGGTCAAGAGGTAAGACCAGAACCCATCTCCAAGGTTACATGTAAATTCCATGCAGAATGACCCCGCACGCCTCAAACCCAAGACCCGACTGAGGACTGAGGATTCAGAAATCACAGAACGGTTCACAGCAGCTACAGACTAAGTTCACCAGCAACTTGGTGGAAATGTGCAGCTTTAACACATTTGAAATGAACCAGGCTGATACACACTTCCATGAAGGCCTGTAGTAGCAGAGAGAAAGAGAAAACTAACATCTGGAAAGCAATGGGCTGAGTCAGACCCATTAACGGTTGGTAAAACCCTTACTTCTTACATTCCAAGTCACAAGTAAAACTAATCAACAAAGAATCTCCATCATTAAGAAGTTTAAAAATTAAGAAGTGAGGAGGAGTGTCTCCTCTTCAGCATCCAATGGAGTGCTTCTTCACCAGATGGTGTTAGGAGTTCAGGAGGGTTAGTTCCCACCAAGAATGCCCATCCAGCATCATACTCTTTTGAGTGCAAATGCACCAAAAAATAAATTGTTGTTTTCTTTTCTTGATTAGACATCATATTTGATTCTATTTTTTCCTTGCTGTAGAGATCATGCTATTGCACATTTTAATTAATTTTTGAGTTCTGCTAACCGGTAAACATTGAAGGTTACACAGTATGGTTGAAAACCTTTCATTCTAAACTGACTCTATTCTGATGGTCAGGTTAAGACATAGAACCATATTCCATCTTAGAGTCTGAAGGATTAAGATAATGTGTTTTGATTGAGACAGCAGTTCATCGTTTATTCATCTCCAGTTTATTTGCATAGCACATTTCAATCATCATCAAAACCATCGAGCAAATATACATCAAATATATTGATCAATGTTCTGATTATTATGAAGCAAAGGCAACTCTAAGCAGTTTAAAGTAGACTGATTAATAACAGCTGCAACATTGATTAGTATATTTGATGATTATTCTTGATGATTTTGATTATGGTATTTGATCAAATGTAATGTTTACTATTGTTTCATAATTGGTTGCTGTACTCTATTTTTATGGTGCAAAGCACTTTGAAGTGTCTTGTTGCTTGAATTAAATGCTGACTCCCCAGTGAAGTCTAGTTCTCCAGAGTTTTTCTAATTTGTTTAATTGAATTTGTTAATTTTTATTTGTTTTCTAATTTGTTTTTTCTAATTAGTTTTTCATTATATGTCTCAGGTGTGTTGAAGCTGCAGGACACCAGCCTTGTAGGCCTGGAGCTGAAGACCCCTGCTCTGGTGAAGGCTTGTAAATCCCTCCTGACATACTGAATTTTCAAGCTTTTGTGTCTCAGTATTTTTGTGTGCTGGACAAAGTCTAACAGAAATCTGAACTGTCTGAGATGTGGATAAGGTGCTGTTTTGTAAGATTCTTGCTGCAGATCCCGTGATTTATTTGCTCTAGCTAAAAATTAACAAGTCTGCATGTCTGAAATCTCCACAAACAGCAGTAAATCTGTCATGATAAACCATTTAAAACTCACTGGTGGCATCAAAGAGTCGCCTGAGCTTCCAAGGTGTTAGCACTGGGAGGAATTTACAGCCACCCCCAGAAAGGCTGCAAATCCTCCTGGGTTCTCATGGCTGATATCTTACAAATGTATTTTTTCATTAGCTATGAACAATATTATTGAACAAAAACAATATACAAACATAATCTGTTATGTTGAATTTTTTTCTGAGCTCTGTTTTTTTTTTTTTTGCCTGCTGTTTGCCTCTAACCAGTCAGCTGATTCAGAGAAATCACTGGAGAGTTTTCAGTTAAAACCAAAACACTGCAGTCTCTCACTTCATGCTGACTGTGTGATTGCAGCCATAAATAATTCATGTCATCTTCCCAGAAACATACACTGGCAAGCAATAGCTGTGGTATGTCGGTCTGGGTGGTTTAGATTTAACCACGTCCGAATCTTTTGCACTTTCCCGTTACCTTGCACAATGCTTGGTGTGCATGCTCTCTAGGTTAACAGCCTGCCCACTCAGCACTTCTCTCTTAACGGTTTCCGTCATAACACAGAGCTCTACAGTCTTCTACGCATTTTATTGAGTAGCACTTTAAATTCAAAATAACATTTAATTAATTGAAATTTAACAGTAGTAACACAAAATGTTGTGTTTTTATGACTTATGTAGCAATATTGGACTTTAAGAGAGTGGTGGTGTAGTGGTAGATCTTTTTGAGTTAGGCAACAGCTTGAGACATTGTGTACTTTAAGCATACATATCAGTTATCCTTGATAGAAGGTGACAGAATTGTGCCACAAATACTGTAAATAATTTGCTGAGAAATTTTCTTTCATCTTTTAATGTAGCTGAAAAGTGATAAAATCATCATGTAACATTTTAGCCGCCCCAACTGCAAAACAAGCAAAATGCAAACTATGTCACTTCTTGAACAAAAATACCACACAACTCCAGAAAATCTGCTTTTCAGGAGTTGTGTGGCATTTGATTCCATTAAGAACCGAAGATATGTGTGAAAACACAGCCTGTCTCAATAGAAAGTGGTACAAGAACTGGAAATGCTCTGATCAAAAACAATTTCTCACACTTTCCCACAACCGGTCTTTCATTTTATGTAGTCATCAAGTATTGACTTTGACATTCACAACATCACATGGTTCTGCTTCTTCAAGAATAACCTCTAAACTAAGAAATGCGCCCTAATGGAGTTAATGTTGTGATAGGCAGCTGTGGACCCGGCTTTATGTTTAGTGAATGCTCATTTAAATATCCATTCACAGGCTATGAGTGAGCAAACAGAAAAAAACAACAGTCACTTTGATGGACCTCTGAACCAAAGGGGTTCTTGACCCTTCCACAAAAAATCCATTCATTTATCTATTGGACAAAATTAGACATGGCCATCTCAGTTAAAAGATGGGAGAGGGACTCTCTTTTTATTTCCTCTCCTCATTCTTTCTCTGTTCTGGCTTTTTTCAGGGAGAATTAGGTGCTGGCAGGGTAATTTTCACTCCCCCCCTTTCTGATTCAATTTTGGGAGATAGAATGCTTCGTTTCTTGATGGACACGAGGGAAAGGACAAAATGGCAGAGAAAATAGGCAAAGAGAAAAGTAACAAAGGTCTCATCAGACACGCAGAGAGATGTCAGCTCATCACAGAACACTTCACATATGGTAGCACATGGAGATTATCTGATGCACACAATAAAACAACAAGAATCCAAAGAAAAACAGATCCTACAGAGCCCAGAACCGTTAACCCCATAACACCACTTCATTTTTAGTACAAGTGTCTCTCAGATTTTTAACTCCTTACCAGAGGTATTTTCCTGTAAGCCTGCTGTATGAAGGAAATATGTAGCGAAATATAGCATACATATGAATATTTCTGTTTATGATGATCTTATTGATGCAAGAGGCAAAAAAGTTAGAAAAATTCAACAAAATTTAAAAATGTTTTAAAAATGTGTTTTATTAAATGCATCCAATATTGTTCAGTTTTTAAAATTGTAAACTCTCAGAAAATGATTTACTGTGTCAAACTTTAAAGGGTTAAACCAAGCACCAGTCAGACATTCATTAAAAGGCTTCCAACTGAGCTGTGTGTATGTGTGTGTGTGAACCAGGTTTTTACATCCTTGTGGGGACCTATTTCTCTCTACATTGTGAGGTTGTGTGTAGGCGTGTGTGGGTGTGTGCGTGTGTGTGTGCAATAAGCCTACTTTTACTCAGCCGCTCCTATTCCCGTTCTAGGTGCGCAGAGATCACAATTAATGTTTGTATTTTCTGCGACATGCTAACATAGTAAATACCTCATGGAAAAATAAGTCATTACAGTAGAGAGTGAAAAAGGCAGAGCCACTTTCACTAAGTGACACATCTGTTTATCTAGAATTTATAGACATATATACTCTTCTAATGTATGCTAATAATTTTTTGTGAGGCAAAAGTAGAATAATCATTGAAGATTTTTTCTTACATGAAATACTTGAACAGTTTAGTTTTCAGTTAATGCAAGTGGGAAGTATGGATCCTGTGGAAGGAGAGGAAATTCCACAGTACACACCACCCTCTTTAAACCTCATAGACAAACACACATCTACACACTGAATGGCCTTAACCATATGGCTCAGTGGTGTGGCTGAATAGAGCTACACATTCTCAATTTGCATAACCACAACAAAGCTGGTGCTTCACATGCATCTGGGTGAGTGTGTGAACACACAAAGAAAGCAACACATTGGGCAAACAACCTACACACACGATCTCTTTTTAAAAGAACGGTGCCTGTTCCAGAAGTTTATGACAAGGAGGTGGAGGGGGAGTTTCACTTTTAAAGAGAGGGGCCAGGGTGGGGAGGGGGGGCAATGAGAGAAGCAGACAAAGTTAGAGCATTCCAGGCTTTATTATTCACTCCCCTCACTTTCAGAGCCAAACATGTTGAATGCTGTTCAATTTTCTTCTTGCTTGTGCATTCACACAAACACATGCATGAACACATACACATCAGAGAACAAAACACAGAGTAGCAAGTTTCTGAAACTTTATCTCAGCCACACAACCAGGACACAACAGTACCCTGACCTTTGTCCTTTAAGACTTGACACAACAAAAACAAAACACATGAAAACGTTTACATTTTTGGGGTGTTTTCTTTTGTCCCTATCAGCCAGTCTAAGGCTTTCCAATTTAAATTTCCTTTAAATTTAAATCAGTTCTTGTCATGGCACGATCTGTTCTGGAAGCAAGATCAATGACATCAGATCCAAGATATACTTCCAGATTATTCTTAAAAAATACATCCACAAGGGTAGCCTATTTATTTATATTAATTAAAATACTACTTGTTTTTAGAGGACCTATTTTCATAGACAATGTTATAATTCTTTTAATGAATAATGTCTCCAATCTCATACTACAATATAGATGGAGTGTGTACACCATGTAGGCTCTAAGCAGCCTGAAATCCATAGACTCATACAATCAATGTTTCAACAGCTTTGCAAAGAACATCCAAACTCTTCACGTGAATAACAAGGTTCTAATGACTGGGACAGTGAGTACATGTGGTAACATCCACATCTTAGTTTGCAGATAAAAACTACATTAGTTAATTTTGCTAGTTTAAAAGTAAACACTAAAGTAAATGTCACTGATATTTGTCTTAGTATTACACAGAGGTGGGTAGAGTACTCAAAAACTGTAATCGAGTAACAGTTGTAATGTACTGATATTGTTTATAAGTTAGATGGGAATGAGGCAAGAGCTGTTTCTAATAGGACAGCACCGATTGCAGTTTTCTGGCAGATCACTGATTACTCATCTTTAAAAAGCCTGACCTGCGGATTTCGATGTTGATGAATACCAATTTTTTTTATCTGAAATGTCGTTAAATAAAGCACGAAAGTCATGGAGTTTTTAACAGAGGGATGATTGTTGTTAACTAAAAACATGCAGACATGACCTGGTGGGTGAGTCTGGGTGCTCTTTTCCTGATTACACCCAGTGCTTTACTCCCTCCGCTCATCCCCACCCTTGGTCACGGCCCTCAGTGTCTCTTGACACCACCAACTTTGGTGGAATTTAAAATAAAATTGTTTGTGTTCAGGGCTACGCGTTTACATCAGTTTTAGTTACACTTAAAAGGTGTACACAATACATACAGTACAAAACAACAAGGGTAAGTTGCTCAAACGTTATTGGTTTCAGCTGAGAGGCTTTGATCCATGACTTTTGTGTTCTGATCAGGATATCTAATTTTTAAATATCTGGTGTTATTGATATTTCTGGATCCAGGGTGTTTTTATTTAAACTGACACAATTTACACCCATATCATGTTTTTTAATATTTATTTATTTAAAACCCTTCACTATCAGGAGGATTCCAGTGTCCTCAAGGACAGATTGAAGTGTTTTGAAGATGACTGTTAAAGGGTTAAGATTGATCACTAAATAATAAGCCTCAGAACTGTCCTTTCACACTCATGTCAACACTATAACATGTTGGCAGCATAGTACCAAAGATCTTGCTACATTCCTACAATGAATTGTAAGATTTGTTCCAGATTTTAAAATGTTTTTTAACATAAACTAGTATTTATGAACTCCAGATACTGGCTCTGCTGTATTTTAGTACCCTGGCCATTGCGTTCTGGTGCAATTCCACTTGAAAAAAAGTTCTCACTTCCAGCACAGTCTGGATTTTCTCCCCTTGACTTGGATTCTCTCCAGTCGATTTCCTACCAGGCCAGTCAGCAAACAGAAGAAGAATTTGTGTACAATGACGTTGTTTTCTGCGTTGATTAAGAATGTAGTCTGCTTGTAGTTCTAGCAATGGCAGCGGAGGACTCAACAAAATATTGAACTAACATTAACAGCTGCCTTGTTTGGATCAGCACTTCTCTCTTTGCAGTGTAGGACAGTTCCTGTAAGCTTCTTAGCGTTGAACTGGCATGCTACATATGTCACGCCAACATCACGTTAGAAATTCGGTAAAATTTAAAACCTCAACACAGCTCACGCCTCCAGGAAGTAATTGTTTTTCAATAGGAAGTGAAAGTTTTATTAAACCACAAGTATCCTTCTTCAGCAGGACTGTAAACAAATCACACCCTGGGGTTTTAGTGCATAAACCTTAACAAAAATCAGAGAAACCCATAAACACCCACAAGAGTCAAAGAGTGAAAATATCGTCACCTTTATCAGCTATTTCATTTCAGCAAGATAAAAACAGGGTTAAAATGCGGGAAAAATGGCTTTGAAGTGGCTCCTTTCACCCTGACAGAGGATGGGAGGAAGGGTGAGACGGAGCAGCCGCCCCTTTTCAATTGGTAAGCATTCAGCCAGAAACTTGGCTATTCACTGTTTTGTTGCACTCTTCTCCCTTCCTCTCTCTGCTGCTATGCAAGTAGCAAACATTAACACAAGCAAACATTGAGAATTATGGTCACAGAGTTACAGGGACACCACAGCCAAAGTCTGGGTAAATGAGAGAAAATGCAGGGGGAAAAAAACGCTCCAACAGGAACAGGAGTAAAGCGAAAAACAAATAGACAAACGAAGTGTAAAACATGTTGTAAAAGAAGAGAAGATGTAGTGATGTTGGCAGAATGAAGGAGAACAGAGATCACTTGCTCAAAGGGATCTAGAAGCTTTGGAGCAGGAGGGGGAGGGCACTATAAAAAACTCCCCAAACCCCACCTCAATTTATTGTTCTCTATTTTCCAAACCCCTTTCCCTATAGTTAACAATCCCACTAACATCTGGCTTTTAGTGCTGTGGGAAAGTTTTCAGTTGGCATTTAGTCCTGCATCAATCAGCCCTGCTATATCTGCAGGTATTTGGCTACTGCTAACGTTGTGCCATAGCAAACAGCACATTTTCTTCACAATTATCCAACTGTTAACTCAACACACACAATAGGTGCAACAAAGAGACATAAATAGCTTACACATTTGTTACCAACATTGCTGGGATTCAAATTTCAAATAAGGCATGATATTACTTCATATTTGCACCTACTAAAAATACTTTTCAAAACACATCAACTTAAGTGGCAAAATAATCAGTTTGACACTGTCATCCCACCATGTGTCAGAATTTTATTTCTGCTTAACATCTCAGTGTGTGTTATCAAGATCAGATTGAGAAAGAGTTGAAAGTGATGAAAAACGGTTCAAACTTAAACTCAAATTGTTTAGTAAATGCTCGTACATTTTCTGCAAAAACAGAGAAATGTCTTCTCTCTCTGTGGCTCCAGGAACATTTGCTTTTTATTTATTTTGATAGTTTGTTAACAACTTATCCTTGACACATTTTCTGGCCAGCACTGTCTTCTTGTGCAGTGTCTGACAAATACTGTGATTAGAAAGAATTTTTAAATGGATATGTTTACCACTAATAAATCAGTTATAAATGGGTTTCTATGGCTGAAAACCATAAAAATGTGCGTACCGCTCCAATGGTATAAACCCTTTAATGTCAGAGAAAGTTCAGGAGTAGAAATAGTTGGCAGTGAATTCTCAGAAAAAAGAAAGTGCAAATGATTCACTGGAATGTACATTTCAGACTATGCAGTAACATTCAAAACTTTTTAAAACTGTAAACATTGGTTACTTGTCAGCTTAAATTGTTTATTCCTTTTCAAAAAGGCATATAACTTTTTAACATTTCAGTGCAAAAATTGCAAAATTGCACTGCTCATATTCTAGCTAATCAGAAGAGATGAAAAGTGCAGACATTTTTTCACTCACAGTAAACCCAAGGACTGTGCAAGCTTCGTCATATGTCCTGGTCTGTTCTTGCTGACTACTGTTGCTTTATTTGCCTCTGCTGCGTTTTTTCTGTTCACTCTCACAAACTTCTCCACCTCTGTCAGCTCTGCACACCAGCGTCCCTGTGTAGGCTACTTCTTCTACTGTGTTCAACAGTTTTTGTTCAGCCATGAATAAAGCAACTGGCACAGAAAAATTCTCCTGCCTCTCATCCCGCCTTTCTCTCGTGAACTTTCTCAGTTCCTGTGGAATATTTCTGGAGCATTTTAGTCGTTTCTACTTTTTGTCCTGGGATTCTCTGAAAGGCTCTGCATTGGTTTAGAGCTTTCTAAGAAATCAGTTAAATAAAAACATTTGTATTTATCGGACTCATGTTGAGAGAGTGATGACATTCTCTAGAGCACAGGTGTCAAACTCCAGTCCTAGAGGGCCACTCCCCTGAAACTTTTAGATGTGTTTCTGCTGCACCACACCTGAATAGAATAATTAGGTCATTAGCAAGGCTCTGGAGAACTGATCTGTACAAGGAGGAGGTAATTAAGCCATTTCATTCCAGTGTTTTGTAGCTGTGGCACATCTAAAAACTGCAGGACACCGGACCTTGAGGAGTGATGTTCGCATTTCATGGGTATGTGGCAAATTTCATAAGCACTTTTCTGGAATCTCACTGACCAGTCAGAGCACCTCAACACTACAAGGCTTTCACAGATCAGTGGTCAGTGTAAACTTCAATGCCTGGCTGAGGACATTTACCAGGGACAGCTGGATTTGATCTTGAATCTTCCCAAGTGCCAGACAATTACTTTTCTCAGCTGGTCCTGGTCGCTGTGGTACACTAATATACTCAACGCCTGCTGTGAAGGGTATTTGTAATTTTGAGTGTGCAGTAGGCTGACAGCAGTAAATCACGGCAGTTTATTTGAGTCACTCAACTGTTTTGCCATTTCCTCTCATTCCGTTGGAGTTAATGACAATCAAGTTGAAATTCAGCTTTCTTTCCTCTTGTGCTACATATATTTCTTGACCAGCTAAGCAACTGAAAGAGGCTACATGCTGATGGACTTACCTCTATCTTGTCAGTTTTAGCATCTCCCCAGTAAAGCTTCCCTGCTGTGTAGTCTATGGCTAATCCATTGGGCCAGCCAAGAGAGCTGTTGAGCAGAACCACCCGAGCTGTTCCATCCAGGTTTGCTCTCTCAATCTTAGGATGCTGACCCCAATCTGTCCAGTACATAAAACTGAAAAAAAGAGTCAATGTGAGAAGACAGACATCAGTTAAAGATATCAGCAAATATGCAAACAAGAAAGCCATGTTTTTTATTTTGTTATTTTACTGACTTATTTCTGTCATTCATCTTGTTAGTGTACTTTAAATCTGCTTCAACAGGCAATGAATGGCATTTTTGCAGGAACTTTTAGTGTTAGGATAAGGAATTACTTGGAAAGGGATCAAATCAAAGCTGTTTTACTTAAATAAAGATAGAGAGAACCAGCTGTGACAAATTCAGACAAACAACACCTACCCATTAACAGGATCCACAACAATGGCTCTGGGTTCCTCCAGGTCCTCCGAAATCAAAATTTTTCGTGATGTTCCATTTAGTCTGGTAACCTAAAACAGCATACAGCAATAATAAAAAGAAGTGCAATGACATTTTTACTGTCACATGAAGTGTCATCCCTGTCCAGTTGTAAAGAACAGAGATAAGAAATTGTTCTGTACCTCAATCCGATCAGTGCCGGTGTCAGTCCAGTAAAGGTTTCTGGCCACCCAGTCAACAGCAATGCCATCTGGGTGGTTGATGTCCATGGTAACTAGTATCATGGCATTGCTGCCATCAATGTAAGATCGTCGTATGGCCCGAACCTCATCATCTGTCCAGTAGACAAAACCTTCAACTGGGTCATAGTCTATAGCTATAGCATGTCGAATGTCATGAACCTGCATGAGAAGAGTGATAAAAACCTCAGAGCCTCATTCTTATAACAAAGTCCAACAGTTTTGTTGGTGTGTGTGTGTGTGTGTGTGCGTGTGTGTGTGTGCGTGTGTGTGTGTGGGTGTGCGTGGGTGTGTGTGTGTAAGTGAGTGTATTCACCTGTAGCACTATGTCAGTGAAATCTGGCAGATCAAGTGAGATTCTCCTCAGGTCTGTCCTTCTAGCCAGCAGCAAAACCTGCTCTGCACCTGATCAAGATACAAACGATCTTCATGTTGAGGACCATCAATGTGTAACCAGCTCATTCAGTTCAAACAGTCACCCTACATTACATTTGCTTTTTATTTATTTTGATAGTTTGTTAACAAGTTCAATCTTTATATGGGCAATAAGTCCTAATTAATAACAGTAACAATAATAATACGACATAAAATGTAGAAAGTCTTTTTTGAAATGCATTTTAGAAAGGAGACCTCTGAAGGCAAGTTTGAATTTATTGTGGATTTCAGATTCTGTCAAAACACCCTGTTACTTCAAACAGCACCTTGATCACATGCTGTTTGTAGTTGTCACTTACCCTGTAAAGCTTACAGTTTTATATTCTTCTGTTCAAATCACTGAAAATCAATAATTTGCAGCAAAACTTTATGTCTGTGTCTTCAAAACATTAAATAGCTCTAAGCCACAGTATACACAGCATTCCTGCAAATTAAAGGGTTTTTCTTGTTCTGACTGGCCTTTCATAACTAATTAAATGTAGGCCAACAAGATCCCAATCACAGTCCACACAGAGAGGTGAACGATTTGGCCTAAATGAGGAAAACCAGCCAGGAAATATCATGGGAGACGGTGAATAGCTTCTGCACTTCAGCCCTCATCTTCGCTTCACTTCCTTTTAAGACCCTTCAAGACCACTGACTAAGAGTCAAATAAACACGCACGCACACGCACACACGCTCCGTCTCTGCTGCCAGAACACTAACAAACACTTCAATTTAACCAGCCAAGCAAAACAAATTAGAGGCACATACGCAACAGACGTTCGCCCAAACTACAGGCTTACACAATAAAGCATTGTTGTTTTTATTGTCAACAGTGGCCAGGCGATTGGTTGGCATGCTTCATTCAGATTTATTGCCTAGCCTCAGAGACACACACACACACACACACACAAACTTTTACTCAGTATTTACTTTTTGCATAATAAGGCTCCATTGTTTTAACATCGTGGGAATCAATATGGCAGCTGGTCAGTTAGAGATTCCATGTGTCTTCTGAGATGTCACTGTACAGGTTTTCAGGATGATGGTCCCGGTGCCACATCGCATTCCAACACCAAAGACACCTCTAAGTTCAGCGATACCACACACTTACACACCGATTATTTCAGTCATCTCCACCTACGGCTAAAATCAATTTTATTCCTTCAAAGAAGAATAATCTTGTTCCCAGAGCTTTTCAGCTACTTCATTATAAAGTTTATATGTTAAAATAAGTTTGGGAGCCAGATGACACAAACACACACTCTTTTAGAGCTTTAGAAGTGGCAGCAACTACAAATATAGTCTGCATAGACAATCCTTCAGTCATTTTCGTTTCTAAAAATGAAAACATTATAATATGCAAGAGCAGCTGCATTGGGTGTTAGACCATGCTAACATACACTTAAAATCATAGAAAAATATTAAAATAGTGCAAAAAAGCTGGCAAAAGCAAGGTGGCATATACTGAGCAATGACGTCATCAGCATGCTTATTTCTGGATGACACCATGATATACACCGGATGCGAACTTGAAATGTTTAATTTTTTATCCTGGGAGAGCTTAACTTGCAAATAATTCTTATTCAGGGAAAATAGCTACAGAACTGCACAGAAACAACCCATCATCAGCGATGGCCTTCAGGAAGCAGCTCCTGTTCAAATGCCACTTTATCCCTGCAGGAGTTAAAGCAGGAGAACCTTCTCTGCTCCCAAACAAGCCTAACTGTGTTTCTATCCAGCAGTCCAGAGTTAGAGCAGCACTGTGCTCAGGTCTCTCCCACATGGTGGTCGGATGAGCCTCAGCCAAACACGTCACCCAGCACCGAGGCAGAATCAGTATCACTGTAAAGGACTAAAATCTCACAGATTGTTGGATAAACCATTAGTTATGCAATCAAATGAACGAGAAATGAACAGGGCCCTCCAAACGCTCTGAGAACACTCCCTCCCAACTCATCTCTGCTGAACTATCCTCATTGTTGATCATCCTCCAACCCCTTCTTCATACTCCTTCAGTCGTTATCATCCCTCACTGTGAAACTACTACAGAGTCAATAAGCCATTTAGCTCTTATCAACATCATTTTATCCATTCTTCCCCGTTCCTCATTTTCTTTTCCTGAATGTTTTAGGAAACACAGATCTAATAAGTGGAATGTTTTAGTCAAACTGCCCTTTTGAAGATTTATCTGATTACTATCATGGTATATAAATAGTTTTTGCTCTTATAATCCCGTCATGTTTTTTAAGCTTAGTGCATTCATTGCCTCTGCCATATCTGTAGCAACCACTTTTTTTAAATGCAATAAAGCCAACTCTAAAATAACAAAGTTACTACTGAAGTGAGTGGACTTGCAGTTTAGGTTTGTACTAATGGACATCAGACACATACCTGGCTTGCATGTTTTTCCATCTGCTTTAAGCTGGACTCCCGTCGGACAGGCGCAGCTGTAGAAAGGCTGGAGCGGAGAGAGCAGGCAGAGGTGACTGCAGCCTCCGTTATCGTTGCTGCATGGGGTCTGAACTGAAAGAATACAAAAGAAAACACAGAACTTAACGACTAAGAAAGATTAGGCTTGGTAATGTGAATATATAAACTAGGGTGCAATATGTTTTTTTTATAATGTGAATAGCCATTTATAGATAAATGATGAACTTCTGTTGTTTTTTGTCAAAAATCTGGAAAACTTAGATTTCATCAGAATTTCAATACATAATTTATGTCCAAAGAAAAATCTAATAATCCAGACCAATGGTCACGGCTACTCCTGAATCCCAATTAGTGCCAAAAAACTGAATATCAGAATAGTTTCTGAGGAGGAGGCTCTTGACACACTAAAAGTAAAAAGCAGGGAGGTTTCTGGTTTGGTTTTAAAAAGAGTGTTTAACTTTACTTAAAAATAACAGAGACATTCTCCGGCCTGACTTTGTACAAAATTCAAATATAAACATTAATTTTGTGTTAGAAAAACTGCTTCACTCCTCAGTCCTATACTGCAAACAACCAGACCAACCACAGCAGCTGTCTTTTCTTCCTAATCACAGCAGGAGGTTGACCCAAACACAAAATAACAGCTCATCTATCATCTCTAATCATTAGTATAAGTTAGGATCAATAGCAACATTTCTCATTTAGAAAGTAATTAATCAAGTACTTAATATGTTCAAACACTATTACTCGATTCAGTGTTATATTGATCGTTAAACATAGGTATTACATTCCACTTACTGTAAGGCTGTCGATAAGGCTCCAGAACCTGGATGTCCATTGGAGAATAAATCCCACCGAGGATCTCTCTGGTTTTGTCTCCACTGTGTTTGTTACAGGCATGGATGGAGCGAGTCTGCCAGTCAGTCCAGTATAACGTCTCCTTAGACAATGTTAGTGCAAAAGGATGGGTCAGGGTGCCCTCCACCACTGCTTCTCTGTAAGATGAAAAAAAATAAATAACACTTGACGACAACAGAAATTTTTGTGGTGGAATCTACCTAAACTACTTAGAAATATGGAAACATTTCCTTAATTTGGAGAATAAAAATCTCTACAGATGTTAGGATTCTGAGTCGTTTTGTGGATTGTTTATGTTGTTTTCCTTAGTTTTTTCTATTAGTTCTGCCTTGTTTCTATTTTTCCTTCAGCATCTTAGTGACTCTAGCTATGTTTATTTTTTGTGTCTAGTCCTTTTCTTAGTTAATCAAATTTTTATTATGTTTCTTATGTCTAGTTATTTTGTTAGATTCATTTCCTAGTCCCCAGTGTATTCTCCATCAACCCCATGTGTCACCTCTTCCTCTCTCTCTCTCCTCAGCCTGCCTTCTCCTCTCTCCCCTCACACCTGCAACCCGTTAGTTCATTAGCCCAGGTCTTTTGTCCAGCATTCAACCTCCCAGTACGTAAGCACCTCATTCTCAGTCACTCCTTGCTACTGTTCTTCTTGTCTACACCTGTTATTTTTCCCATCTGTTCCCTGCCCTCTCTTCCATACCCCCTTCCCCCAGATCTTATAAGGCTTGGTTTTTTTCCTTATAAGCTTTTGTTCTTAGTTTTATTTATTTTTTTTTTCAACACTATCTGACGTCTCAAGTCTGCTGTATTTGATATTTATGAAACCTTTACTTTATAGAAACAAAACAATAGGGATTGTTTGTATTTCTAAAATGTTATCTTGTCTCCTTGATGTGAGCCAATATCAGTGATTGCTTCATTTATAAGCGTAATTCATCATCACAACCCTTGTAATAACAGACTTTTTCACACTTCTTGATGGTGGGTGATGATCCTGGCTAATAGTTAGCTAATACAAGCAGAAAGGTCCTCTGTTTAACCACAGTCTCATAAATAATGATGGTGTTGAATATCTGGCATATATATTAGATATAAATAATGCTTGGATGGATAAAGATCAAATATTATATCATGGTACATAAAACACTAGAACTGAAAGTAGGTATATTTCACTTTTAGAATAACTGTGTAGTGAAAATAATAATGCAATAACATTACAAGTGGATTTATGTTTCCCTCTCAGTAGAACTAAAAGTGCATCATTAATAAGAAAGTACACAGTAATTGAAAAAAGTAACAAGTAGCTAAACAGGCAAGTAAAAGCTATGCAAAATCAACTATGTAACATCACTGTGAAATATGTTTTGTTGCTACGCAGAAAATGCTGATGCGGCCATAAAGGCTGGAAAGCCCAGATTTGAGCAACACGTTTTCTGTAACCAGAACTTGCTATTGCTCACTAATAGTATAAACAGTGGTTGTGGAACTACTGCTGTGCCTCTAAAGGAACAGAGGCTAACTTGGTCAGACAGCTCCAATATATTGGTTTGGACTCAAAACACCTCCACCACATTCCAACATAATTTACAGGCAGAAATCAGTTCCACAGAACAGATGCTTTATGCCTGACTCTGCAGTATAAACACATTAAAGACTTCAAAAAAGGAATCAAAGCTTTAAGTGCAGGAGATTTTTTGCCTTTATGAATGCCTTTTTACTGACAGCAGATATCACATAAAAGGCGAAAACAGACATGGTGAATGATGTATGCCAAGCAGATAGCAAAGGTTCCAGGCTAGATATGGAAATCTTACCTGATCGCAACAGATCAAAGCAAGCCTACATTTTCACTGTTTTCATTTTCTTATTTGAAAACTGTTGACCTCAGCAAAATTATGTGCTTTGATATGCTGTGGCATCATTGATCTTATTAATTTGGTGAAGAGAGATAGAGAAATATGTCAAGATTTAGAAAAACAGATGTGAACGATGCACTGGAGAAAGGAAACTAAATCCAGAGATGAGTGTGTGGAGCTGTGTTGGTTTTAACTGAGGCCTTCATTCCACAGCTCTGTTTGTCTTGGACTTTTCTTTATTTTTCTTTAAATCTGTCAGTATAGCTATTCTGTTTCTTATTCCATTACCATTATTATTTATTTATTTTTTTAAAAAAGCAGCTCACAGAGGAATATTAAATATGGGTTTTCTAGAATTTAAGGTTTTAAACCATAAAAACTGTGTATCTTAAAATTCATCTTTTAAACCAAATGCACAAGTTAACTTTGCCCTGCATGTTGAGATAACACCATGTGAAAACCCTCAGTACACAGTGTACTACACAGAAGACTATAATGTTGTCCCATATTACAACAGCTTCAAACATGAGTAATGCAAGAGTAGTTCAATGGTGAAAGCAGCCGTAATTTAGGATGAATCTTCTCTGGCTGGATTGTATTAGAATGAACTTGTATGAACTAAATTAACCAAATGGAATCGTATTACAAGTGCAGCAAAAGCTCCGTATTCAAACTCAATCTGGAGGAATAGGTCTTTTGCATCTTGAATATTTCTATGTGAAAACAAGTTTGTCCAATGAAAATAAAGGGAATTGAAATAATCCACCAAACTACCCAAACAACAACTCTACCAAATGCAGTCCATAAATTGACAATAATTTAGTCATTCATTTTATATAAAACATGACTACAGGCATTGTTTGTTGAAATATTAATAGAAAATGAAATGATAAATTCAATGTACGCAGGTTTTATAAGACACCTACTTGTTTGACATGATTGGAATAAATGCTAGGTGTATATAGATATTTTTTAAGTAGAAACCACTTCCAGAGTAGAGGGTCTGATGTGGTGGTGATGTACACTATATTGCCAAAAGTATTTGCTCATCTGCCTTGACTCACATATGAGTTTAAGTGACATCCCCTTCCTGATCCACAGAGTTCAATATGACGTTGGTCCACCCTTTGCTGCTAGATCAGCTTCTATTCTTCTGTGAAGGTTGTCCACAAGGTTTAGGAGTGTTGATGGGGATCTTTACCATTCTACCAGAAGCGCATAGTGAGGTCACATACTGATGTTGTACGAGAAGGCCTGGCTCTCAGTCTCTGTTCTAATTCACCCCAAAGATCAGGTTGAGGTCAGGACTCTTTGCAGGCCAGTCAAGTTTATCCACACCAGACTCTCCATCCATGTCTTTATGGACCTTGTTTTGTGCTCTGGTGCACAGTCATGTTGTAAGAGGAAGGGGCCAGTTCCAAACTGTTCCCACAAAGTTGGGAGCATGGAATTGTTCAAAATGTCTTGGTATGCTGAACTTTCACTGGAACTAAGGGGCCTGAATAACAACCCCACACCATAATCCCCCCTCCACCAAACTTTACACTTGGTACAATGCAGTCAGACAAGTACCGTTGTCCTGGCAACCACCAAATCCAGACCCGTCCATCAGATTGACAGATGAAGAAGTGCAATTAGTCACTCCAACGAATGCCTCCACTGCTCTAGAGTCTAGAGTGCTTTACACCACTGCACCCAACGCTTTCCAATGCACTTAATGATGTTTGACTAGGATGCACCTGCTCCACCAAGGAAACCCATTCCATGAAGCTCTCTGAACACTGTTCAGAGAGCTGTGTTCAGAGATCTGAAGATCACATGACGTTTGGAGGTCTGTAGTGATTGAATCTGCAGAGAGTTGCCGACCTCGTCGCACTATGTGCTTCAGCATACGCTGACCTCGCTCCGTTAGGTTACGTGGCCTACCACTTCATGGTTGAGTTGCTCGCTTTCCCAAACACTTCCATTTTCTTATAATACAGCTGACATTTGACTGTGGAATATTTAGGAGAGAGGACATTTCACAACTGGATTTGTTGCACAGGTGGCATCCAATCACAGTTCCACAGTGGAATTCAGTGAGCTCCTGAGAGCGAACCACTCTTTGACAAATGTTTATAAAAACAGTCTGCATGCCTAGGTGCTTCATTTTATACACATGTGGCCATGGAAGTGATTGGAACACCTGATTTTGATCATTTGGATGGGTGAGCAAATATAGTGTATATTTTGTGGAATCAGCCCTCTACAGGGTTTATTGATATGCCTCGGCTGTGAGGGATATCACCAACTCCACTTGGGATTATTGGCTAGCTGTGACTTAGCTTGTCTTTGAAGGTTTAAGATGTAATTGTTTTATGAAAAAGACTAGTGAAGTGAATCGGAGCTCCATATCTGTGCTACACTAAGGGGCTGCTTCCACTTTAATCTGATAGAACTGCATTTATTTATCTCTGGTCGAACATCTAATCTACGTCAATTGATCAAAACTGACTTAAATTATTTTACATGAAACACAGATTCATTAAAACACTAATTTATATTATTAAAACTTTTATTCTATTTATGAAAACACAAAAGGGCAAATTTGAAATGTTTTCTTGCCTTTAGGACCACCCTCAAATTGGATTATTCTAAGGTATCCAAATTCATGAAATACATAGATATATATACAGCCTTCAGTATGGGAAAGTCAAACCTGTACTAGATGATACATTAATTACACATTATTTAAAACGCATTTTGTGATTTTAAAAAACGTTTTCTATATTTATGTCAATGAAACAGAATTCTTACGTTTCCCAAAATCTTTTAAAATGTTGGTTTCTTCTAATAATTATGAACCAAATATCATCTTGTCTTATGAGCTATTCCCATGTCCCAATTAGCTACTGTTCTAAATAGATACTGGAATCTCTAAGGGATCTGACCAAGTACTGCATACATTGGTGAAAAGAATTTCTCAAACATGCATGAACGAGTCAAAGCAACACTCTGGGTATGTTTATGACAAGACAAAGACATCATAAGATGATATAGTATATATAGTATTCCATTTTAATATAGATATATTTAATATAGATATAGTATTCACTGATTAGGAGTTTGAAAAATTTATAGATCAAGTCAAATCAGTTCAGTCATTAATAAACAAAAAAACACTGACAATTTTATCTTTAAACACTCACCCCACTCATTTGTATGTTAAGATATCTGGTCATAATTAAGATATCTGAATTTTAACTATTATTGAGACTTTCATTTTCATCCAGCCTTATGTTACATAAAGCGTACCGTACAGATCCATCCAGGTTGGCTCTGTGAATGAAGCTGAGCTTGGCATCGGCCCAGTACAACTTCTCCTCCACCAGGTCTATGGTGAGACCATTGGGCCAGTGTATGTTCTTATTCACTATGACTTTCCTGTTAGGAGACAGCAGAGCACAAGTAAAGTTAGTGTCCTTAGCTTATTTTCATACATTTGCAGAGTATATTTGTATGTAAATGCATTTTGTTTGCCTTTCAGCTTGGTCATTTAGACATCATTTTTATCTTAGTGATGTGATGTCGCCGGCACAGCTGGCTGCCTGCAGACGCAGCTCCCGTCGTGTGTGTAAATCTGTGTATATTTGCTGTAACCGATTAAGAATCCGTGCTTAAAGAACCCATAGATCATCAGTTAAGCTTTCCACAATGGCTGGATGTGGTTCTGTCGATGTTCTCCGCGTTCTTCTGCTACTTTTTCTACTCTTTGTTACGGAGAACCTCGCAGAACGGAGTAGCGGCATTGTTTGCTCGCGTGAACAGCTGATTGCGCTGTGTAAGCCTCTGCTGCTGCCCGGAGACAGGCCTGTGGTCCCGGAGGAGTTACGGAGGAGACGACGGGGCTGCAGGTCTGGAGTTAAACGGAGGGAGAAGAGGAGACGGCACAGGCCAGCGGTACCGGCGATTATTGTGGGGAACGTGAGGTCTTTAGGAAATAGGACAGACGAACACACGGCGCTGGTTAGGACCCAGAAGGAGTACTGGGAGTGCAGTATCTTCTGCTTCACGGAAACCTGGCTGCACTCGCTTATTCCGGACTACAGCGTGGAGGTCCCTGGATTTTCCTTGGTGCGGGGGGACAGGGACTTTTCCAAGAGTCGGAAGAAGAGGGGCGGCGGGATTGCACTTTATGTGAGTGAGAGGTGGTGTAATCCCAGTCATGTTAACGTGAAGGAACAGATTTGTAGCCCGGACATTGAACTTCTGGCTGTGGGAATGCGGCCGTGTTATTTACCGAGGGAGTTTACGTCCGCCATTTTGATCGCTGTTTACATTCCCCCATCAGCTGATGCAGCGGTGGCCTGTGACGTCATCAGCTCCACCGCAGTCAAACTCCAGACTCAACACCCGGACGTTGTTATTGTGTCTTGTCTCTTGTCTTGTCTCTATGCTGTAACTGCGAAGTAATTTCCCTGCTGGGATGAATAAAGTACTTCTATTCTATTCTATTCTAGTCTAGTCTAGTCTATTCTATGTCCAACATTCTAGCTTCAGTTTGGTAAATTGCCCCAGGGCAAGCATCTTATTTACATGCATGAGTTATTTACATGTATGTGTTCTCTAGCTTGTTCTACAGTCAATAGTCTGGATCTGTCAGGACTCAGACTGGTCAGCATGAGAGTACAGGACCACAATGAGAGGAGCCAGTGGCCATTTTTGATATGGGCAACATGCTGCCCCCCCCCTCCCCACCCCCCCACCCCCCCACACACACACACACCGCTGTTGACAACTTCTTGGAGGGGAGGGGGGAGAGTACTGGAAAGGGGGTTCACCCAGGGCACCAAACAGGCTAGGACCGCCCCTCAGAGGAGTGCAGAAAGAGATCTTGTACATTTAAGTTTCAACCCCAGCATGAAGGCTCAGATCTGCCTGTTATTCTACACTTTGTAGTACCTGCTGCTGCCATCCATGCCAGCGCGTTCTATCCGAGGTTCCTCTCCCCAGTCTGTCCAATACATGTATCTGGAAGAAAACAGTTTAATAACATGGTAATATACAGTTGCATAATGACGTCCACCATACCTTTATTTTATACCCGCAACTGCTTTTCTTTAAGTGTTAACTAATAAAATGTTTTAATTGTCTCTGATTGAAAATCAGAGATAATAGTGATGTGTGCCATCTCAGCATTTACTCTGCCATTCTCCAAGAGGGGTGGGGCGCTCTGCCCTGCCAACAGGATAGCCCACCCTCCCTCAAGGAGATCACGGCATGTAATAATTGTGTTAATACATGATACGTGTTCACAGTTAATGATATTAATGATATTAACTGTGAACTCCTCTACTTTTAGCTCTCTTGTGAAACACCAAACTTTACAAATGCTGGCTAAACACATGCGCTTTATATGCTGTCACCAATGCTGGAACATGAGCTCACACGAAGGTGACACACGCTCTGAGCAGCAAACAGAGAGAGTATAAAAAACATGTCACACAAAGTTGTAAAATCAGGCAATGATATCTAGTTTTTTTAAACACGCCAAATCTTGTTTTGATAGCAGGATTTGCGTTCCTGGGAATAGCAGCAGAAATAATTCTCCTCCTGGTAAATGTGGCAAAGGTACAAGTTTATGAAATAACCCAAATGCTTCATGCCCTGACCCTGACCCTTACACAAAGCAAAAATCACTGAAAAAAATGTTTTCACATTTCCTATCAACTTAATGTCTTTTAATACAAAAATACAGTGAACCGCCTCGGAGCATCGACCACCGGGCTTAACAGGTTTTCTGAGGGAAACCCTGAATGATGGATAGATAATAATATGTTATCTATTGATAGAAGTTGAATGAAGAACATTTTCAAGATTTTTTTCCCCTAAAATATTGGAGTAGGAATATTCCGAGCAGTATGTAGACATATTCAAAACATGCTCATGTTCTTTTTCAATAAAAGACCAAATCCCTGAGAGAAGCACTGCATCTTATTACATTTTGACAAAAAATAACCGAGTCACCATAAACAGACTCACTGGAAAACTTCCTCCATAAAACAGAAACTGTATAATATCATATACAGTCCCACAAAAAAGGGTTCTGAAAAAAGTTTCTGATCAAACAGCTACTGACACCTTCCTGGGCAACTCCAGGCCTCAAGGGCCGGTCTCCTGCAACTTTTAGATGTATCTCTATTTCAACACACCTGAGTCAAATAATGAGGTCATTAGCAGGACTCTGGAAAACCTGACTGCACTTGGGAGATGATTCAGCTGTTGAAGTGTGTTGAACCAGGGAGACATCTAAGAGTTGCAGGACACCGGCCCTCGAGGACCAGGATTGCCCACCCCTGCTCTAGTAGTATGTGTGTGCATTGCTTTATGGGGTTTAAAATAGTAAATAGCATGCACATGTATATTGTTTTATCAAGTCCAGAGGACTCCAAAGCACTTTACACTATATTCAGTCAGTGGGACCCTCTGACCACCAGCATCAGGTAAAACGGATGAAGTGTCTTAGCCAAAACAACAACAGAGGCAGACAGAGTAGGTATTCAAACCAGCAACCCACAGATTGAGGGACAAACTCCTACCACCTCCGCCATCCAGACATTGTGATTTACTTGATTACCTTTGTCCAGGATTAAGGGCAATAGCCCTGGGCTGGTCCAAGTCCATCCAAACTAGGACTTTCCTGGAGGTGCCGTCCAGGTTGGCGACTTCAATCCGATTGGTCTCTGAGTCTGTCCAGTAGAGCTTCTTCCCCAGCCAGTCACAGGCTAATCCATCAGGACTGTTCAGCCCAGACACAACCACTGCTTGGCCAGTTCCCAAAGCCTCCTTAAGAGCTGCAAGAACAACATACTCTTAGGGGTAATGTTACCAGGAGATAATACATTTCCAGTTAAATCAAAGACATGTAGCCCACAGAACAGGAAGTACAAGTTACTGGCGCTCAATTTTCAACTTGAACTGTGAGCAGCAGATCAGGCACTTTCACATCTGATTTCTTTCTTCCAAGTCAGGGAATTAACACCAACAGGTAGAAACTGTTGGCACTAGATGTTATCTGTTTATTTGTCAGGTGTTCAAAATTATGCCAATAATAATTACTAATTAAATTTTCTGTGGATCTGCTTCTATGTGACATACATGTAAAAGTTCCTTATCTGAAGCACAAACCGGAGCTTAAACATCCAGATAGTATGAAATCTGTTCATTTTGTCTGATCTGTAATAGGAAGCAAAGGAAAACCCACAAATATTGATGGTAGTGTAAATTATCATTAGTAATTTGTGATTTACAATGGATCCTGTTCCATTCTGTATTGAACTCCGACTGAATACAAATGAAGACTAGTTTAATATTATATACAGTCATGAAAAAAAACCTAATTAAATAAATATGCATTACCTCCTTAAGAAATGTCTGCCTATTAATGTCTAATTTTGTTTTATTTTGCATTAGTATTACTTCCTGTCAAAAATAAAATGTTGGATATGTTAAAAAAAAAAAGTATTTTAAACCTAAATCTTTCAGTTGTATGAATAATTTTGGATCAAACTCTCCTGGTTTAAAAAACAGATATTCTTTCATTTAGCAGCTTATCAGGTATACAGAAATTAGTAAATTAACCCTTACTTTAATTTACTCTTATTGCAATATAAATAACAGTAAAAACTATTACAGATCAACACAATCTTTTTTGAACAAATCTATCACTGAACAGTCTGGAGGCACATTACACATTTATATTAAATGTTGACATGTGAGCACAAGTTTAACTTATTCTTGTCTGGAAGTAAGAAATACTGTCATACTGTTCTAACCAGTTCTTGAAAGTTGTACATCTCATTAATTTGAGTTTATCAATATTATGGCAGAATGATGAATAATTATCAAGGTAAAATGTTTTCCAGGTAAACACTGGGAACCCATCCCAACGTTTTAGCTGGGTCTGGTTTGGAAAATATCACTGCTTAGTAACTAGAAGCTTTTTATAGATGTAGTTCTTTCAGAACAAGAAGAGAAGTATCAGACTCTAGCAAACAAAACTGTGAAAATGACAGTTTTTTATTAGAAAAGTCTAAATGAACCAAAATGAAATAAGAAGGTTATGGTTTTAGAAAATAATGCATCTCAAATGGGCAAAGAACACTGTGACACCTGTTATCCTGCTCCAAGGCTTCAGAGAGAATGTGCTTACATGAGAACATTTTGTCTGAACCGGTAAAAAAACAACCCAGTGCCTTACAGTTGAACGACTGATTCCAGTGGGTTTGTTTGATGGCCTCCTCACTGACGTCAGTCCAAAAGATCAGGCTCTCATCAAACAGGAAGTCCACTGCGGCTGCATCTTCAAGTTCACTGACAACAATGGCTGACTCGCCCCGCACACCATCACCATCAACCAATCTCACGTCTCTTCGGTTGGCAAAGAGAAGGAGGGGGGAGCCTGAAAAGGACAAAATTATTATGAGTTCACAGCACTGATGGAGTTTTCTACATCAGGTCAGCTAAGAGACAACATGTTCGAAAATGTTGTATGAAGTGGCTGCTAAGTGTACGCAGGGTTTTTAATTAATCTTAGATTTTATCCAAACTCTCCTTTGAATTTCAGCTTTATTTTCCATTACTGGTCAACTGCTAGACATGACTAACTCAGTGTCATTGTGCCTAAACCTAGAAAATGAAAAGACTGGAACTGAGTTAACAATGTGATGAATTGTAATTGTAATCAGTTTCTGCAATATCACAATTGTAAAGAACAGCTTGGATCTGATGTTTACTGTAGTAGGATATCTTATACTGTATTAAGTGCTTTACAAACTATATGCCAACAATACATATCTGGCTTGTTGGTCAATGCAATATTCAAGTAATTTTGCAATTACATGTTTCCTGATATTGTGCAACCCAAGAAATTACAAAAGTGCTTTAAACCAGCTTTTAAAATATACTAAGTATATAAACGTTACCCATTAGGTTACATTATTCAAAGTCCTTTTAACGAAATGGTTACTGTTTGAAAGATGAAAAAGCACACCATCCCCCACACCTTTATCTTTTTTATTTGTATGTATCAGCAGGTTTATTCAAACAAGACTATGAGGCTGTTCAGGAAACATTTTGGTGATAAATGTGATGGTGTAGAAATGAAAGGAGCACCTGTCACTCTCATTACGGTGACGCTGTAGAATGTGACATGGGAAGGAACGAGGGGATGTCTGTGAGGCAGCTGACCTGAGCAGACGGCCAGACTAACTAACCAGCTTCATATACTGCCAGGGTTATTCTATAATCAACTAGAATGTATTATAAACTGCACATTAACTCACAAAATGTAGTGTCTGTTTATTTTATGTTTTTGGTTAAGTCTTTGTGTCAAAATCAAAATAATCATCTATTACAAAGTTTGATAATGTTAGAATAACTGTTATAATAAATACTTATAAAAATATGTGTACCCTGTACCACTAAATAGAGATGATTTTACTCGAGGCTGTCACACTACGAGTCTCATAGCAGCCCTTTCTAAGATTGGAATACAACTGAAGTTATTCTTGGTCAAGTCATTCTCTCAGACTTTTCTGCTTTACCGCCATACTCTACCAAGTTCCCATAGAAGAATACAAGATTTTACTGAACAAATTCTGTGGTATTACATCACTAAACTTTTCAGTTGATCGTTCAAGGATCAAAGGTCAAAGGGTGAAGTAAATAATTAATGCACACAAACTACTAAAACATAGCTCCAACACACCAAATAACCTGAAATGATTTAGGAAGACAAAATAATAGCTGCTAATTAACAAACAAAAATGTGTCTCCAATTTTATCACTTTCATTTCCTACTACTCTCTGATTTGCATTATTTGCTTTTATTTCAACTGTTAGCTTTTTGTTTTCTCTCAGTTTTTCTCTCTGTAGAAGCTACACCTGGTCTAGTGTTCAGGTTGGATGTGATTCATTCATCAGCTGAGAGGTCACCAGCTGAGATGATGCTGCTGCCAACTAAATGTTCTCCCTCTTCAGCAAATCACTTTTTACTTTCTTGAACATCAAAAATGATGACGGTCAGAAGTGGCAGGTGGCTGATCCGTGTTCTGGTTCTCCTGGAGGTTTCTTCCTGCTAAAGAGGAGATTTTCCTCTCCTCTGTCGTTACATGTATGCTCAGCATGAGGGATTGCTGTAAAGTCAACAATAAAATGCAAGTGATTGCTTGTCCAGGAGGAGGGAATCCTGGAAGTCAATGACTTGGTGCTCTGCTGGGTTTCCTTAGATAGAAACTTTCTAAACTATTTTGAATAACATAATAAACTTACTGTACTATTTGATGACAAGGATCAATTGGAATGTATGTATGACTGTATTGAGAAGATTTTTTGTAAAGTTCCTTCTGACAATATTTTTGTTAATTGGTGCTACATAAATTAACTGAACTGAATTGAAATTAAAACACATCAGAAATCATATTGACGACAATATGATTCCAGAGTCTAAACTTTTTGTCAGCGTTAATTTAGTTCAGTAACTCGGAGAGGTTGACCTCTTTCTGCTGGGACCACTTCAGCTGCAGCTTGTGGTGCCAGCATCACTATGCACAAGCATGCAGGTCTGGTATGTCTCCTGCTACACTAGAACACAACCAAAAACAATAACTCATGTTTAAGGGAAAAAAGGAGATTCTCAGGCAGATAAAACAGAGACTAGTTCTCAACATGTGATGACGTGACGTCTTTATTTGAAATATGGCTACAGACGACAACAAGAGCACATTGGTCACATGTCTTTATCTGAGATATTCAGCAGTGAGTTTTACAGACTTCATGTGACATTTAGATAAATTAATAAAAGAGAAAGTCAAAGTGTGGAGTTAAGCAGCTGTGGGGAAAGCAGACAAACTGATTAGTGCAGAGAACTCATCCTAATAGTTATTTACTTTGAAAGCTTTTGTAAAATGTTAGGCTCCATGCCTCCAGCAAGCGGATGTTTCTCAAAAGTCGAGGGTCCTCCAGACTATGTACAAAGTGAAGTGTAGAGGGGCTGGTTATTACCATACTAGAAAAATACAGGCAACTAATCCAAATAATTTTAAACTTTTGACCAATGTTGAAGCCATAATCAAGATCATCATTTCACCATGATAAAGCAGCAATAGGAATAAATAATCAGAGTTGTTCAAGAAACTCTGACAGAGTTTCACAAAGAGCTGGAAACAGCAGCTCCAGTGTTTTCAATGAAAACAAGTGAAGTAATCAACTGCAACTACCTCTATTGATATTCACAGTACAAGACTCCACTGTTGAAGAAATTACATGTTGATGCTTGATTGACCTTTTCTGCATAAGGTTTTAACAATCCATTAACATGCTATTTAGTATAAAGTCTTGTCAAATGAGGTCAACGTTGGTTCTGCATACAACCTCAAAGCACCATGACAAAAGAGGGAAGATCAGTGTTTGGGTTGTCTTACAGCATATGGTGCTGACTTCATATGATTGAAAGAAAGATGAATGGAGAAATATACAAGGGAATTCTTGATAGGAATCTGATGATGAAATGAGCAAGACAAGTGTCCTAAATACAAAGTCGGGGAAACTCTTACTCTGTTTCAGAGAAAGAAAGTAAACCTCTAGAATGGGCCACTTTATCACTTGACTTGAATCCAAATGAAAATCTGTGGAACTGATCATAGTGTATAAAAAGAATCATCAGAATGTTTGTGTGGAAGAATAGGTCAATCTCACACCAGAGCAATGCATGGGATTAGCTGCTCCACACAAGAAAGGGGATGAAGTTGTCATTACCCAGAAAGGCTTTTCCACAAAGTGTTTCATACCTTTCTGTAAGTGTTCAATAATTATTCCCTTTGACATTCCATTTTTTTGCCCATAACTTTATGTTTACTGTGATTTATTTGACATCTACTAACATCTGGTGTCAATTTTATGTCAATAAAATCATCAGACCTATTTAAACTGAGAAATATGTTTGTGTGTTAAATACTTATTTTACCTACTGTATGAATTACAACATAAGGTATACTGTAATACATAAGGAGAAACTGGCACAGGCCAAAATTGGTGTCAGCAGGTCAATGCTTTAAAATACCAGGAGAGGAGAGATTGGCTACAACATTAGCATTGGTGCATCTCTACTTAGTTTGTCATTTTTGAGGCATGCTAGAATTAGAATCCCATTAGGATTGGAGTCAGACATTCTGTCAGGGAACTAACAATCATTAAACACTAACTGTGACCTTTGGCCATTTGGAAGCATGAGGTTTTATGGCAGATCTATACAATCTGTGTAAACAGAAATAACCTTTCATAAAGCACAACTCTACACTATTTTTCAAGGATAAAAACAAAAACAAACAAAAAAATCTGGTTAAACTTAGGGCCTTCACCTTCACAGAGCTTCAACATACTGTATATACTTAAAAGGCTTGCTCTAACACAGGACAATAATCTAAGCAAATTAAGATTTTAATTGAATAAAATAAAGAAGTCTGATGTTTTTATACAAAGGAACTTTAGATTATTGTAGATCCAAAATTAAAAAAGGAGTTTTGCACATTTGTCTTCATAAAAGAAAGACACCACTTTGCAAATTTAGGCTTGATGGAAAAAATAATAAAGGTTTAGTCAGTTGTCAGCAATAGAAATAGGATTTGGGTACCTATTTTGAATCACATATGTTGCATATAGCCAAATTTAATAAATTAATTAAAAGCAGATTGGATGAACCAAAATCTGCTTTTGAGTGAAAGTCGGTGGATAGATTATTGCCCTCCTTACTATAAAATTCTTGTGCAAATAAAAGGTTATGAAAAGAGTAATAAGAATAAAAGTGTTACACTTAACATGTTCCCTTTTAAGAAGATTTCATTTGCATGGTAATAATATTTCCCTAATTAAAAATAAAGCATCCTTATCTGCATCAACCACACGTGAACAGAATTATTATTATTATTCTGATTATGGGTTAGGAATGCTAACAGCCCTAGTCATGCCAAAAATATACACTTTGTAATAACTTGCTCCTTTTTACAAAAATAATAGAAAAATTCTGTTTTCCAGCAACTTGTTAGGATCCTGAGTTTGAGGTTTTGTCATTTTGTGCTCCTTAGTCTCTTTCTTTGATCAATCATGTTTCTATTTCTTTTTAGTTCAGTCCTTCTTAGTGTTTCCTAGGTGTAGTTATTCTTCAGTATTTTATTTCCTAGTCCCCAGTGTGCTCTCCCTCGCCCCCTGTGCCACATTCTCTTACTCTCTCCTCACACCTGCAACTTGTTAGCCAATCAGCCCAGGTCTTCAGCATTCATCCTCAGTATTTAAACCCTTCTTCTGCTCACACTCCTTGCTGGTTCCTCCTGTTAATCCCATTATATCCTGGTTACTTCCGCTTTGGTATTCAGCTTGATTTTTGTTCCTGGTTCCTGTTTTTGTTCTGCCCTGGCTCCCTGAATTCCCTGTGATTTTTGTAAGATTTCAGTTTTTTTCATTAAAGAACAGCCAATATAATCTGTGCTCCCAGCTCCCAGGAGTTTGGCCAATCTCCTCCTGAAATCAGCTAAACTCGGCAGTTTTGCCAATCAGTAATTGACAAAACTGCAATCGGTGCACCCCTAGTTTTTATGAAAATTGTTCACATCCAGCCAACTCTAGCAAGTCACTTTTCACCACAACTTTCTTCAACATCTTTATTAATTTATAATATTTTACCATTTGCTACAGCACTGAACAACTGTATCATTATAAACTAATGACAAGAAAGAAAATGGTTCATCATTTAGGAACTAGTGTAAAATTCAGTCTTCAATTGGAAGAACTGTGATTGAAAATTGAAGAGTAGCAAGTGACCAAAACAGTTCAAATATGTGAATTTTGTTCTGTATCTGCATAAGTTTCAGAAAATGAATGATGAAGAAAATGATTATGTGTCTATATTGCCTTATGTGTTTGTTGCTTTAGTATGAATCTGAGGCAGACATAAGCAAAACATAAGAGGCAAAAGGGGGAAAAAATCACAGATGGGAAGTCATGTACACATGTAAGCTAACACAGATGGTAATATAACAAAAGGAAGCCTGTGGCAGTCTCCTTTGATTTCTCCGGGTTCAGATCACACATAAACTGAAATATGCTCACACATATTTACGGGTCCCAGTTGGAAAGGCGTGAAGGAAATCTCTTCCTTCCTTTCAGCCAATACGCCCCATCCCCCCTTGCAGGGGCATCTACAAGCATAAACTGGTCCTCCCAGTTTCAGGTTCTACATCAGTCACATTATACATATATCTCTTCACCAGTGTGAAGAGGAATGAGTGACATTTGGGAACAAGTCTGTTCCCAAAACAACTCAAGATCTGTTATGACTGGATGCTTTCACAGCTATACAACAATTCACTGGGATTATTTACAAAGACATGGTTTGCACTTTGCAGCATTGTGTTATGCAGATGACTATTCACAGAGAATAGAGGCGCAGACATATGTTTATGAATGGAAAATGTTAATTATATTATAATCATATACTATATGATATTATCTACAGTTCAGTGTGTGTGTGCGCGTGTGGGGGTGTGTGTGGGGGTGTGTGTTCTGGGCTAATGCTTTGCTGCTTAAATATGGAATACATTGTTATCAAATCAATTTCCAACATGCTCAAAAAGACTACTTCTGTCATGGAGTGGATAATTCATCATATGAATTAAATGAGCATAAGTGATGTATGTTTATCAGAATGAAATTTTAAATAAAAACACCAAGAACATCTATCACACAAAGGTTTGACAAGTTATATTCTAATTTAGGATAATTGTTTGCAACAATATCAGTCACTCTTCAATTGAAGAGAGGGTTATATATTCAAATTGAAACAAATTATTTGACTTATTTCAACTGTCTGTGTTTTGTTCTTATTTGTTGGTCAGGCTGTAATTTACATACATATATGAAACGAGGCATACACAAGCACAATATCAGTGGTAGAGCTGCCTTTCAGTGAGGTTGATGGAGAAGCTTTGCTGCTAAATCAGCCACAGAATTTAGCTTGAGACTAATCAAACTTACCAGTTCTTCACATTTTCAAGCACATATGAACTGATGAGGCTGCAGACTGTCTACCATTTGCATTTACAGCTACATGAGCATGCAGAGATTAACAGCAACAAAGCATTAGTGGCTGATCGTATCAATATGCACTGCAGTGTACGCTTTCTATGCTAATTCTACAACAGATTATTGTTTTCAAAATAGTTATGCAATTAATAACTAAAGCACGGAGACAGTCAGCTTTCTTTGTTTAATAATCCCCTTAACTGTCAGGAGGTCACTGGTTTTCTCATTGATGGAAGTTTGATGTTTGTTTGGTGACAGTTAAGAGGTTAAAACAATCTAAATGTATTCTTTGTGTTACTTGCCTTATATTTATTCCCTTAGACAAAAACAATTTCATATTTTGTTCTGTACCTGGCATTTATTGGTAATGCTGTACAAAGGTGTTTCTAGATTTGTCATGTGCATCAGTGTCTTTAATGACAAAAAATAGCTTCAAAAATGACTAAGCTTCACATTTGCTGTGTTACAATTGCCATCCCAATAAATACTCATCAGAGAAAAATTTATAATAATAATCTTTATTGTTATTATAGAAATCATGCAATAAAATTACACGAATTATAACGTTAATAAATTTTATAATAAATCATAAAAAACAAAGCAGTGAATCAATTCTGCAAACCTCTATTTCCAGATTGTCAGTTTAGAGAACCAAAAGAAGCCAGTACCCTGCAGCGAGCCGCCATCGTGTCATAGTATCAGACTGACAGGTGGATTATAAAAAACTGTTTTAAAGCACATTGCAGTTAATGCCTTCATTCCATCGGGTTTCTTGGATAGAAAATATGTTCTTATCGAGATCCCCAAGGAAATATTATATATTAGCAAAATTTTGGGATTTATTTTTTCTATACAAAAAATTCTCAACCTGAATTTCCACCATACAAACCTTTTAATTACTGGAATGTTTCGCCTCTTCAATGCCAGTCTTAGCTATTAGAGCTTGTTAGAACTTAATATACGTGAGTTATTAAAATACCTCAATCACTACAACTGTAAAGATAACGTTTAATGTGCAAGCGACAATTAAATGAAAAATGGATCTAATCTGAAGAAAATCTAACCTCTGCATACGGTTTCACTGATTGAAAAGTAAAACCGCAAATCAGACTCAGTCGGGAAAAAAAGGATAATATAGGAACAGATCCTGGGAGATAGCTTTGCTGTGCCTAACAGCGTTTTCTTTTCCAAATAAACACGCCGAGTTCTTTTCATCTTTAACGCAAAAAGGCTGTCTGACACCCGACACCGAGCAGCAATGGCTGGAAGCTGAGAGGCCCGAGAAAACAGCCAGGCTGCCTTTAAACTTCAGATTCACTAAGACAGAAAGTCCTCCACCGACCGCGCCAAGTACCACGACAGGTTATCTCCACAAAAACACTGCTTCCAGTGTGTGAAAAAACAGCAAAGTAAAGTTTGGGTTGGACCAGTGGAACTACAGTAGCCCACCTTGGTGTTGTACCCTTGGGACACGAAAACCTCAACTTTCTTACAAGGTATGGCTGAGGACGGTGCCGTGTACCAGTTAAGGGGACACAGCAAGAGTGCAGAGCGCACTGCAGCCCAACTAAGAACAGATATCTCCTTACAAAGTTCAGATCTACAACCCCAGAACAGCAAAAACAGCACAAAAAACTCTACGTACCATCAACCGCCATCAGCAGGCAATTCCAGAGCAGCAGCTCTGCCAGCAGACCACCCATTTCAAGTCCTCTCTGCTTTAAATCCATAATTCCCACTCCATTTTAAGATGGTTACTCCTGAAGTTGGAAAGAGGTCCGTTTATCCTGATGGACATGTAGTTCAGTATCACGAGCGACAGATAGCTAGGAGGAAGCTTGCTTCTGTCCGCGCGCGGCAGGTCATACAGAATCTACTTTTTTCCACTGATAATAACGCTCGCGCTTCTTTATACTTTGGACTGTCGAGCTCGCGCACGGAGAAGAAGGCAGGCCGTTGTGGGCGGCACTTTTTACTACGTCACTTATTTGAGGCGGATACGTTTTTTTTTACAAGTTTCACTTACGTGTTACTGGTGTCTGTTATGAACCCTACATAGCTTTCAGAATTCAGTCAGATTTTAATATTAGAAAAATAATAACTTTTTGACTTTAGATGAAATACGGGCTATGTCAACCCAAGATTGTTTGCGAACCAATACAAAATTTTATTTGGAGGCCCACTTCTGTTTAATGCCATGGATTCTTAAAACTGTGCAATTTAATTATTTCAGAGTTTACCAGTTATTCAACAATAAAATAACCATATCACTGAATAAGTTTAGCCTGACTGTTATGGACGCTTAATTCTGTGTCCTTCCACTCTGTCTTCTTTCTGCTTATGCACATTATCATGTTATGGTTATGATAATAACCATAACATGTAAGGCTGGCAACAGCCACCCAAAGATAAAACTAATAGCAACAGCTTAATACCCCTTAGCGAGGGTACAAAGCAAGGAATAGATGAAAGCAGAATGTGCGCTCCATTCCTTGCTTTGCTCCATGTCATCCTTGAGGTGTGTTGAGTGGAACCCAGTGCTGGACAGTGACTGACTCTTTGTATTAACTGTATCTCTGTCCCAAAATGAGTTTGTATTGTACACTTCATCATTGCAGTGTACAATACAAACTACACTGCACCTAAGGTTTAATGACAAATACAAGATCTTGGGGTTACACAGACTAAAATATAATAATTCAGTAAATAGTTGAAAATTCATACAACTATTGTGGAAAAATATTGAGTTATTTCTCTGACTTGTAGCGCTAATCATTAAAGACTTGGTGGAGCAGGTGCAGGGGGAAGGCGCTTCGCCCATGTACGGAGGGAGACCTCCGTCCTCAATGCAGCCATCATGAGTTCGAGTCCTGGCCCAATGACCCTTACCACCTGTCTATCTCCTCTCTCACAACCACTTTCCAGTCTGACATCTGTCGAATAAAGGCAGCTAGAGCCAACAAAACCTTTTTTTTTTAAAAAAAAAAAAAAGAAGAATTGGTGGAGCCAGGAAAGTCTTGGCCATGTTTATTTGGTTATATATGATCCCTGCAAAGATACAGGTAGCAGAAATGAACCATGATAATAATCCAATAATATGGGTTATTATTGGATCTGATAACTAATTATTACCACTGGCTTACTATTCATTACTAATCATCAAATCAGCACATATAGTTTGGCACATGCAGTTCCTGTTTTAGAGTTTGACCCCAGTAAGTATTTGTAAGTATTTAGCTTATAGTTTAGTTCAACTCACAAGAACATAATCACAAAGCACTTCACTAGAAAAAATAGACACAATTTTGTTGAGAAATCAAATAAATTCAATCATATAGACAGATTCAAAACAGATATTATACAATGCAATCAAATTCAGTTCATAAATCCAATCAAGAAGATTGTTATTTAAGGATACTGTGCATCTATTGCATTGATGCACAGTAATCCCTCCTCTTCACAATGCATATGGTGACAGTGGAGAGGAATATTCCTTTGCCACACCAAGAAACCAGAAGCAAGAACTAGACAGGATGAACAGCTTTCTGTCATCACTAATTGGTGGTTTGACAGGAAAGAACACACACAAAAAACACAGAAACACTCCTCCTTTATTGAGTTTATGCACAAAACAGACCGGTCTCGACATAGAACAGGGCCAAGTGTATTATGTCTAAAAAGCAGTGAAGAATACATTATTGTCAACTTTGTTGCAAGCAATAGTTAGCTGAGTCAGTGAGCTGATTATTTACCAAATCCCACAGCTTCTCCAAGTAAGGCAAAGCAATGCATATCTTTCAAGTAACATGCAATGTAAATATTGTGTATCTATTCATTTTACTATCTAGTGAATATAGCACAAAACACCCTGTTTGTGTGTTTGTGTGTGAAAACATTGCCTATCGTTGTGTGGACTTACTCTTGACAAAAAAAACAACATTGACATTTTGACATGTCCACACAAAGCAAAAGCAAAGTTTTTAGGTTGGGGGTTAGGTTTAGGACGAAGGTGTGAATTGAGTTTAGGTTAAGGTTAGGTATATACTCAAGGTTTTTAGGTTTAGGGAAAAGGTAATGGTTAGGCTATAGAAATGAATGAAAGTCAATGCAAGTCCACACACGTATGGTGAGACAGGGGTGTGTTTGAGTCTGTATGTGAGGGTGTGCATGTGTGTGTCTGTTTCTGGACATGTAACCATGTTGGAGAAGGAAGAAAACAGTTTATTCATCTATCATCTTATCATCCAAATCCATTGGACCGCTGCTTGACACCACATCTGCATCACATACTAATAAAATTTCCATTCCAACAGCAAAGAAAATCATGAGTATAAAATATGGCAGTTTGAAAGAAAGTGATTATATGGAACAACAACTCTGGGTCCATCCATCCATCCATCCATCCATCCATCCATCCATCCATCCATCCATCCATCCATCCATCCATCCATCCACTTTCTACTGTGGAGAACACCTCACACAGGCAACCACACATTAAACAAATATGGGATTCCTGTTACTGTATGGTAACAGGAACCCCATACACTAACTGTAATAGTGCAGTTACTATTACTGTTGCCTTTCCACAGCAGGTCCCGCATTCTGGCCTGATCTTTCTGCATGGAGTTTGCATGTTCTCCATTTGCGTGCTTTGGTTCTCCCCGGTTTCCTCCCATAGTCAAAAAACATTAGTTTTTTAATTAGTCTGTCTAGTTGTTACAGGGCATGAATTTATGTGCATGATTGTGTCTCCTTTTGTTCCAGACAGACAGAAGGGACAAACTCTCCCCATGACTCTGTGAGGATAAGCAGGTACAGACTATGGATAGTGCTTCTATGATTAAGATAGACATGTAGTGTTGCCTCTGATGAAAACAAACTTTTAAAATCACAGATCTCTGTCCTCACACACACCTACAGCTAAGCCAGTTATTTCTTTTCTCCTTTTTAAAGGCATTTCTTTTCTTCTCCAATTGGCCTCCACTTTAAAGGCCCTGTAAACTCAAAGCACATGTTTTCCCCTTCTGATTCTCTCTGTACGTGAAGAGAGCCAGGCAGCTGTTCCTCACCACAATCCAACACAGAGCAGGTATTATTGTTTTTGTTACAACACTAGCTGTGAGTGTAATTTACTTAACTCGAGAAAAGCTTTTGTCCTGTGGTTTTTATTTGATAAATTATTCCCATATGAAACAATCTGTGCAAAACGAGAACATACTGCAGTATATGGAGAATTTCATGATTACCAGATTACTAGTTTGGGTTTTGTTTCTCAGTTCTGCATTTTTTCAGTTTAAGTAAAGACTCCAAAATATTTCAGATTTCACTTATCGGCTTGTCTGAAAAGTGTCCTATGTTGACCAGTTCTATTGTTCATGAATAGGTTAAGAGTGAAGCTGGGCTAGCAGTGAACCAACGTTGCGGGGGAAAGTCTTGTTAATAGTGCATCAAATCAACATTAAGGACCTAGAAGGGATCCAACGATTTGTACTGCAGCTGATGGTGTATAGTTAACCTGAAGAAGCCTGATGCAGCCATTCTACTCCTCCAGTTTCCACCCTTCCAGCCTCAGCCTGTTTCTGGAATGCTGCTATGAAACATGTTTTCTTTCAGCAGTCGCCACAGCCACTGGCCTTGCTTTGATCTCTACAAATATCAAACCCGTCTCTGCGTTGGTCTGCGTTCCTCAGTCTGTCCAAGTCCAGGCTCAGGAGTAATATAGCTGTGTGGGAGAAATACCTTCATCCATGAGTAACAAGGAACAGGTGGGTCTTCCAGATGTTTGCACGCACCGAGAATCATTTCTGAGAAGAACTCAGTTTGAACATTTCAAAGTCCAGATTTTACATTTCACAGGTGGAATATTTATTCCAGTTTGTGTCTTCATAAATATTGAAAAAATGTCTTTGCTTTGATCTCTTTGTCTGACATCAGAATGTGTCAGAAAAACAGTGCAATTTTAGTGTCAAAGATCATCTGAATAAAAACAAAAAGCTGTTTTCAAATGAGGATTTTTATTTACTAAGTGAAAAAAAAAACAGCCCAACATGAAAACGCAACTACCCTTAATCCACATAACTAGTTGTTCACAATAAGGGGAATTTTGGCTCTTTTGGCTCCCAAACAGCTCTTATTTTATCAACTTAAGTACAGCCTTGTACTTAAACATGATTTTACAAATATCAATGCCTTATATTTACATAATTTATGTATTCTGTTATGAAAGCAGATGTGTAGTTGGTAGCACTGTTGCCTTGCAGCAATAAGGTCCTCAGTTCGATTCCCAACCTGGGGTCTTTCTGCATGGAGTTTGCATGTTCTCTCTGTGCATGCATGGCTTCTCTCTGGGTACTCCAGCTTCCTCCCACAATCCTAAAACATGACTGTTAGGTTAATTGGTCTCTCTAAACTCTCCATGTATGCGTGTGTGATTGTTTGTCCTGTTTTGTCTCTGTGCTGCCTATGATAGGATGCATATGTTCATCATATGTCTCTGATGAACTGGTGACCTGTCCAGGGTCCAGGGTGACCCCGCCTCTCACCTGTTGATTGCTGGAGATAGGCAGCAGCACTCCTCCCAAGCCTGTTAGATGATGGATCAAATGAGGATCAAACTAAGAAACAGAAACAAACTGGATTACTGTTTGGTTAATGCAGTTTACCAAACTGGATAATAGGTGTCAGTGTAGAACACCTATACTTAGTGTCCTCAGTGTCATTCAAATAAATGTAATGCTTAATTTGGACAGGTTGAGTCAGTTCCTTTTCTTAGTATTTTTAAGAAGACAAGTTGCTCTTAGAGTCCATTCTGTAACTCTGGGAGGCCGACAACTCTTGCTCCATGTTTTCTCCATTTGTGCATAATGGTTCTCACTATAGCTTTCCAAAGTTCAAAAGCCTTTAAAATGATGTTGTAACCTTCTCTGAATAATAGATGTTAATGACTTTATTCTTATCTGTTCTTACATTTCTTTAGATTGAAGTATGATGTGTTGTATTTCTTTTAGATCTATAAATGCACATCATGTAGACAGGTTATATATGTAATTTTTGTCTCTACAAGTTTGGAAGTAATTCGTTAAATTCAAAACTACCTCATCTCAAAAAGAAATGAAATATTGTATTCATTGTTAAAGAATTTTCAGAGTTGTGGACGTTGATGCAGAGGGCAGAAAGTATAGCAGTCAGAGGTCTCTTACTGAGGACTGTTGCTCATGGGGTTGTGGGTGGGGTATTCTTGGTTGACAACAAAGCTTAAGATTTCTCCCACCTCCAATTTAGTGGATAGCTTTAGTAACTGGTCCTGAGACTCAAGATGAAACAGACAGAAGTTCCTGAGATGTTAGATAACTAAGAGATATGGGAAGGATGCATCAGAAAAAATACATAATCTAACTGACTAACTATCCATCTATCTATGTGTGTCTCTTTAAGTGTTAGCCCCTTATCCACTGTTCATCAGTTTTCAGTTAAGTGCAATGCACCATCAGCAGGAAGACCCTTAACCTTAAGAGGATGTCAAACTAAATTCATTCCAGAAGAGCCACCACACAGACGAATGCTAAACATGGGCTACAAACATGGCTTTCCCCGTGTCAAACCACTCCTGACCCAGAGACAATGTCAGAGGTGTCTTACCTAGGCTGAAGAGAAAAAGAAACCAGACTAGGGGTCTTCAGCCCCAGGTGTCCTGCAACCTTCACATATGTCTCTGCTTAAACACACAAGAGTCAAATATTGAGGTGATTAGAAGGATTCTGGAGAACTTGACTGAATGCTGAGGAGGTAATTCAGCCTTTTGATTCAGTACTGAGTAACTGATCACAATGTCAGATTTATTTATTTTTTTAAATATGTAATCAGAGAAACAAAAAATTATAAATTACTATATTCAAATCATGGTATTTTAAAGACTATAATAAAAAACAGTTTAGACTCTATATTCACTTGGGTTCAAAATGACAAAGCAAATGGAAAATAATATTAGAACCATGAAGCCCTAATACAAGCAAGAAGTCTCACTTTAACATTATTAATATTGTGTTTATGACTGTGTTTGGTGCAGTTTTGGTTGAACCATGCCTGGTTTTCTCTCAGTGAAGTAACTCAAGTTGTACAGAATAGCCAGAAATCATCCGCAAGTAAGAGTAGCGTTGGTTTAAAATGACATTTCTCAAGTAAAAGTAAACAAAATAGTAAAACTATTCCAAGAAGTATATTTTTCCAAAACATTACTTAAGGTGAGTGCCATTAAGATTCAAGGTCTCTGTTTACAACAACACACAACAGAAAACACTGTCATGTCAGGATGGAGCAGCTGCTGACCAACCAGGACATGGACGTCCATAGACTGACAGGCATTCATCAGTAATAATGACCTAGTCAAACAACATAAAGATTTCTGTTAAGTTCTTTATTATTCATTTTCTACAAAGTAAAAATATATCTGAAAAGTGCATCAGTACAATATTTGCTTGGCACATAGCAGGTGACATCATTCCTCATTTCTCGACATCAGTTTTTGCAAACACAGATCAATCCAACACACAACTGTTTCCAACCGACATCAGAAACATAAACATCACTTTATTACAATCCTACTGACATGACAAACACACTGATCTGAAACCTTGAACACAGACTGGCACGACAGATAACTCAGTCTTAAATATGGCTAATGGAGGTTCTCTGCTTCCATGAACAATTTACTGAGAAAACAGTTTTTTGTGCAAAAAAATAAAGAAAAAAAAGGAAATTATTCAACTCAAAGGTATCTCACATGCACAACAAAAATATTCTGTCACACCAATAACATTCCAGGGTGTGAGCTGTGAGCACCGCTCAAATGTTACATTGGTCACAAACTCATTATGGCTTTAAATTTCCCTTGGCTTTATCAGAAAACAATGTGCTTTAAGCAACTATTTGGCAAAAGTTTCTAAAAATCACTCTAAACCATACATACTGCCTTTTTTGGTCATGAAAAAAAATATATCAAACAGAATTTGGCACCAGAAAAAGAAGATACAAAAGTGCTGCATTGTGGATTCTTGATAAGAAAACAATATCTCCAGACAACTAATAGATGTATTAAAAAAGTCAACATTATTGGAAGCACACTCAGTTAAAGAGAAAATAAAAAGGAACAAAAAACAACAATTTCCAAAAATGATAAGGTGTTTTCAAAATCTTTACAACCATGGACTTCTAAACACACACACACACACACACTAATTACAATTAGGTACTTCCAAGACCATGTAAATCTGAACCGTAGTAAGGAACAGAATGAGGTCATTAACACGTATCATATGGAAGAATGAAGATTAAGTACATTCAAAAGCTTCCAGTGAAGTCAAACTCAAAATAAACACAGTTGTGAAGGAACGCATCATCTACTTCAATTAAGTTTAATGGAATTTTACAAAATTTAAACATTTTGGAGCTTTGTTTCAAAAAAACTCCTGTGCTTTCATAGACAATTAAACCAGAATGAGATATGTAATCATCTAACAGGTCAAGTAAGACTTAAGGAGACTTTAAGACAAGCTGAAATGTAAAAATTACGAGGCCAGCAGACGAAACTATGATCCGCTGGCTGAGAAAAGGTTGTAGGAGTGACTTTAATGCCTCCACTGGTCTGCTCCCCCAAACTTCATCTGCCAGGTCCAAACAGCTCCAGGTTTCTACCTGGGACGTACTCTGGGCCTCAAACCATACAGATGGTTCTCACACATTCAGTCATTTCATGCAGATCTAGATTTAAAACAAAACAAACTGTGTCCTTTGATAACAGTTACATTCTTCCCAGTGAGCGCCTTGCTGGAACTCTGAGTCAGTGGGTCAACGGGCTGGAACTGAAAACGTTTGTTTCAATCAGTGATGCTGAACCTCTTCAGTGCAGTTAGTCAGATCAACAAGCCACCTCTGCTACAGGCAACATGCACACAAAAAATGACTAAATTAATATGTGTGAAAAAGAGTGTAGAAAACCAAACTGAAAATGTAAGGGGTATGGAAGGAATGATTTGTCCGAGTCCTGGTACGGACACTGAGCTTCATCATGTAGAATACATGAACAGGAGCTTTCAATGTCGTACCAGCCCTGCTTCCCTTTCTATCAGAATATAATGTGTGGAAAACTATGTGAACCAACCCATAAAACATCTGTAGTATAATATGATTTGTTCATAGTTCGTGATATAGTGATCTTCTTGATGCATCAACTTGTTCTGAGAAGAGATTCTGATTTACAATGAAACTTTTTGAAGAGTTATTCTGCTGAGAGGTTATGAGTTATTAAAACTGTCCTGCACTCAAACACCTCCAGACTTTTACAGAGTGAATGTTTGATCTTCTGCTTGTTAACATGATCAGTTATGGTGGTGAGAAGCTCCGGCTCAGTTCGCCCCGTAGCCTGCTGGCAGCTGCATGCATGCAAAATGCATCATGGCGTTCCATGTGGCTCCCTTCAGCTGACCTTCTGTCAATACTTGGTACTAACTGGAGGGTAAGTTTCCTAACAGCAGTTTATAGCAGATAATCTACTGCTAGAGTAAAATTTGTCATTTGTAATTAGTAATTAAAGTTAGTTTCCTAACAAAAATAGCCCGACTGAAAACAACCAAAGTTGTACAAAATGCCAAAGGGGAAAAATGTCCAGAGCTCTTTGTGGTCATGCCACATCAAATACAACAAAATGGACCATGTTAGTATATCCAGCCAGTCACTTTAATACAATTAAGAAATCTAAACACTTTCAAATTCAGGTAAATATTGTATAATGACAATATGATAATACAGACTGATGTTATAAATATCAGTCTTCATTACAACTGACCACATGCTTCCACTTTTATAATCATTTATTAAAAATGGGAAAGTTGTATGATGGTTCATAAAAAAATAAATCTAATGAATTGGTCTAAATTTCTTTAAAATGGAGATTGTTTGATACTGTAGGAATGCTTTGGTTTTAGATTAGCTGTTAGCTTCAGCCTCTGGGGAAAAAATGATATCTGTACTAAAAGGACACCAAGTTTTCTCCTGAAGATAGGATATTACTACTTATAACCTCTCAACAGAATCCTATAAAAAATAAATGCTACTAGATTTAGGTGTTTTTAAAGAGAAACTGTTATCAGTATTAAAGCAGGAACATTTCAGATGTTATATTTATAGACACATTCAAGTCAAGTTTCAGTTTGAAAAGAAATTATGGTTTATGAAATGTTAAAAAATTCATTCAAGACAGCATTTAACAATTGGCTGCCATGCTGGAAAGAGCTGATAGTTTTTCCCCACATATTTCAGTTCAGTCTGAAAAGGTATTAGAAATATTATGGTCAAAATGATCATACTGATCAACAGAAATGTGATGTGGACAGGATGAATATCGTGTGCCTTCAGCACTGGCAGCTGATCTACACATGAACTCATTAAGGCTGCTCTTCATCCTCAAAGTTCAGGCTCGAGTGTTAGAAACAAAACGCTACACAAGCCAAAGGAAAACATGAAGAAAAGAATAAAATAGTCCAGGTTGTTTTCCCATCTGTTCCATTTGCTACTTTATTCCAACTTCTTCAACAAACAGCAGCCACTGTGGTCATATTGTGCAAGATCAAGGTCCAGAACCATGTGTCTTCCTGCATCACACTCCAGAGTCGCTGTACATGCCATTGATCAGGTAGTCGACTTGGGTGTAATCCTTCCTCCTGTAGCTCTCATATGCCTGCGTGACAAACACCGCCACCGTGACCAGGAAGAAGAGCAGGCCAAACAACAGGACAGCTAGTAAAGAAGCTGTGTCCACCAGCTGCTGGGTCAGAGCTGCTCCAGCCACTTCCACCACCGGAACCCTTGTTGCAGAAGCAGCGGACTTACTGCGGCCGCCAGAAGTAGTGGTTCTGCTAGGAGGCATGGCTGTGGCTTCTGTGCTTAAAGATGTGGGTGAAAGAGTTGATTTCCTGGTAGTTAACTTCTGTGTGGGTACCACAGAGGGTGATGATGAACTTTTCTTGCCTGTGGGCAAAATGGTGATCATAGCATTCGTATTTGGAGGGTTTTCAACTGTTTTTGATGTTGTAGGTGCCTTGGTAGGCAGAGATGTTAACGTAGGAGTTGCAGACGACGTTTTGGTGGGTGGTAGAGTTGAAGTTTGAGTTGCAGACGACGTTTTGGTGGGTGGTAGAGTTGAAGTTTGAGTTGCAAACGACGTTTTGGTGGGTGGTAGAGTTGAAGTTTGAGTTGCAGACGGTGGTTTGGTGGACATAGGTGTTGTTGTAGATAGTACTTTTTTTGCTAGTGTTTTGGTGGACAGAGGTGTCGTTGGGGCTTCAGAAGTTGTTTTAGTCGATTGTAAAACAGTCTGAGAAGTCCCAACAGGCTCTGCAGGTGATGATGGAAGGGGGTTCTTAGCTAAACCATTACCTACAGACTGAGCACGTACAGCAGTATCCACTGTAACACTGGAGTTTGGGAAGCCTTCAGCTGTTCCATTCTTGCTCGTCATTTCAATACCTTGGAAACAAAGAAAAAGACTGTATACAATCTGCTAGGAGGGAATACCAGCAGCAGCACACCTGACAGCTCCTGCATCCTGTGGTGCAGTTGGAGTCTGCTGCATTGAACTGGACTTGATGATGCTTACCTGACTCAGACGCAACTAGCGCTGTGAGGCAGATGTTGGAGAGGAGCAGCAGGATGCAGAGGAAGTGAACACCCACCCATGGCCTGAGCTGGAGCATCAAGGAACAAAGGTTCATGGTCGGCTAGAGGAGTGAGCCCAGACAGACACACACATAAAAGATGTTCATTAACTTGACTAGAATAGCTTCAAAGTGACGTTAGCATCTCATCTCTCTTTCTCAAGTTAAAAGCTGTTGTTTTGTTAGATTTTGTAATTTATATAGACTGCTAACTTATGGACTGCCCACTTTAATAGCTTCAACGAAGAACCCAGTCAGTGTGAGGTGTGATGTCACCGTATGATGATTTTTATCATTCGATGTCTGTGTGTGGGGTTTTCTGTGAGAACAACTGTTTGGGGTCAGGGGAGTTGACTGGTTGGCCATCTATTTTTGGCCAAAATAGATGGCCAATTTAGCCATCTATTTTGGCTATTGTGTCCTGATAATCAGGTGGTCCTCCTGACTTAGTAATTTTTATGTAAATGACTAATTTTGTTAATAATCACCTTTGGCACTAAATACTAATTGATAGCCAAATCCAAACCTAGTGTTGTAAAAATATAATAGATCTGTTTCCCCGGTGCTGCTGTGATCTTTAGCATCTCGGTCACCAACGTCTGCATCAGGTATGAGCATCTACTCCAAGAAGAATCCATCCAACAGGATGAATATTAAACTGTTATGAGATAAAAGGGTGAATTCATAGCACTTGCAATAAATTAGCCAACACTATACTGTGCACACTGATGTTGTGATAAAGATATGTTTGCTATACATTGTGCAGCCAAGGAAGCAACTTGTGTTATTTTTACGAATCGTTTACAAAACACAAAGTCTGTTTTCAAGTGACCTAGTTTCTAATAACGTATGGGAGTACTGAACCAATATCTGCTAACAGTTCTATATGATGTTAGCAGCAGATGTACCACGAAGCAGGCTCACCAAAGCCAACAATGGAGACTGTGAATGGTACTTATCTTGGTAAGTACAGGAAGACGTTTCTAAGATCAGAAAAAAAGTCAGTCATGAAGCAAGTTAATCAATATATAAATTAAAATGTTTAGCAATATCAGTGTAAGTTGATTTGATAGTGATCACAGTGTATTCAGTAGAAAAAAAGCAATGACGTGACATCAATTGAGAAAAAAAAACTAACATGTTAACTTAATATGTTGATTTGATCAGAAAAACTTAAGATTTGATGAACAACTTTTAAGATTTCACAACGACGTCCACAGTGAAGGAGACAGGCGGTACTAGGGGTGTCTCAGTTTGAAGAAATATATCAGAATAATGTTGACACTGCAAAAAATATTTGGAATACCATATTTGTTGGCTATTATACTGGAAGTGTTAGGAATGGGCACTTTGCATGCCAATAGATATTTTGGCTCAGTAAATATTTCCATCTGACCCAGATGACAGCACTTCAGATGCTAAAAGTTGCAGAGTATTGGAGACATCGGAATGTCAACGCAGAAGAGAAGAGAAGAGTGAGAAAAATGTGCATTTCTTCCAAATGATGTCACATCATCTCTGGAATTATTTGTCAACCAACATCATGCAATTCTGGTCTTAATTGAGGGCTTTTCCCTGATGAGTGTCTGAACCACTGACTCATCTCAGCTCCTGTTCTCGGTTCAATGACTTCTGTCTGGAGTATGTGATTTTAGCGATGGTGGATAAATGTGTTTATCTGTATGGAAGAACACCCAGGGGAAGCTACAGGTCCCGAGTCCAAAGGCTGGAGAGGGAACAGCAGGGCAAGTACAGCATGTCACTAATGTCTCTCCAGCCTCTTTAAACCTCCAACAGGATTTCTATCTTCTTCCAGCTATGGATGAGCAATGATTACAATGATGGTAATGATTACAAAGGCAAAATATCCTAGGATTAGTAATACTGTTTTAAGAATTAAATTACAATTAAAATCATACTAGTATTACTATTACTACTATTATAATTAACAACCACAACAATAATAACAGACGACTGTAAATGCTGATAAGCATATTTTGCTGCTGGCTTCCCCATTAATGAATGACCTTCATCCTCAAACAACACTTTTTTTATATATTTAACAAAGCCATGACAATATTGATAAATGTGATCAATTGGCACACAATAATCACGACAATTTTCATATGCCTTTTTAACTCTGGAACAGACTCCTGGTCCCCAAAAGAAGGCTCCCGGCAACACTATGCAGCCACCACCATGTTTCACTCAGTGCCAATAAAATGTATTCACCCCTTTGAATGTTTAACCACTTTTGTTGCTTTTATAAATCCATCATGATCAACAAAATTTGGTGAAAATGTTTAATGGGTAAATTTCCCTAACATGCACATGACACTGTACATGTTGGGCATCAGACAACTGAAACTTTGTTACAGTAGCCAAATAAAAACTATAGTAATCATCCCAGAGAGTCCACTGACTTCAGAATCACTGTAACAGACTGGGAAATGACAGGAGAGGCAGTTCTCTGTGACAGAGGAAGACCGAAGCTCAGCTGTAATCTTCTGCTTCAGTGAGGCTGTAAAGTAGAGGCAGTCTGCCCCAGCCTAACAAAGCGACCTGCCCTCACGGCAAACTAACAGTGTGGGAGCCTCCCTGTCCACGCGGGCAGCCAACGCGGATACTAAACTCTCTTTTTATTTTGAATACGGGATAGAACTATAAAACATCAACTCACAGGACTGGACCTCAGCTAACATCCTCACTGTTAGTTAGCTCATGCTAACGACACCGTTTAAAAGAATATTATCTAGAATTCAAATAAATTCAGACACTTACCAGCGAGGGCATAAAGTTGGTTTCCAGAAGACAAAACCTCCCATAAGCTTCAGCTAACAACGGGGAGCAGGAAACACCTGGTGTCTCGTCAAATTCCGTCACTCTTGCTTTCTGGGAACCAAATACTGCAGGAATGTCTAGCGACTGCCCGTACAAAGAAGACAAAAAAACAAAAACAAACTTTAAGTGTTGAAATGTGACAGAGGTGTGTCTGGGAGCAAAAGGGGCGCAACAGTATGTAAATTAAGTGATACGGGGAAGAAAAATGGTCATAATCAACTCACAAACACTGACTGGACAGAGCCCACTGGTCTCTTCTTCGTTACTTTTGTTCCGGGGTGCTCAGTCAACTGCTGCATTCTACTGCCCTCTGCTGTTTGTGTAATAATCAAGCAAATAAATAAATAAATTCATATCCCCTAGAACTGGGAAAATGGATCATGCAGAGGCCCTATTAATTCTCATTTGACTTGATTATGTTCTAATTTTGCTTTTGATTTTTCTGTAAAGCACTTTGTGGCCAAAATCTTGAAAAATGCTATAAAAATGCAGTCTTACTAACTAACTAACTAACTAACTAACTAACTAACTAACTAACTAACTAACTAACTAACTAACTAACTAACTAAACGGAGATCATCAGCCAAATTTATAAATAGCCCAGGAGAAAAATAAATATACTAAGCATGTTAAACTTGAGCATACTTGAAGCCAGACTAATCATCAGTATACTTGTAGTGTGTTATTTTGGAACAACTATTTTTAAGTGTATTTTAATCGAAATTTTAATAGTAATTAAATTGTAGAAAATGACAATTTAAAGAGTACCAAATGTACTATCATACTTTTTTGGAACAACTGAAGTTATAATTTGTTTAGCTTAAGTATATGACTTTTTATGTCATATAAACATGCTTGATTAGTATATCTTAAGTGTACTATTTTGTGATCAAATTGCATTTAAAATAAATTTAGAATGCTTCTAAGTATATAAGCATTACATGTTTTATATATTAGTAGTGTGATCACAATACACTCCAATTACACTTTTGGTTTACTATAATTGCTAATGAAGTACACTTTTCAGTTACTTAATGTCTTTTATTCTTCTTCTTTGCCATAGTACATTACATGCTTCATACACACTACAGTACTGCAAACACATCAGGCTACCAGAACACAGAAGGACCAATTACAACACATTTCCAGGTGAAAAACTTACATTGTGCTTTCAATATATTCACATTTTTATGTAAGAAGTAGAAAAAGAGACAGCAATATCATAGAATCAGTTGATGTTGGCATTAACTATGAAGTTATTTTAAGTTTGTAGGGAGACAAACTACCTTCATCATGGGTGGATCAAGGTTTCCATCCATGATCTGAACACGCTGATCCCTGCAGGGTGGGGAGGGCGGCTGGTGGTGCCCGTCTCCAGCAGTCAGGAAAAAAGAAAGCACAGATTCTCTACATTCTAAGGTCTTATGCATCAGGACATAAAAATCATCAGTCAAAAATATTAACCTCATTTAACTTGTGTACAAAAACTCAAAAGATTCTACATTGCTATTAATTAGCAAATGAACTCAAAGACATATGGAAAAACTGAGTGTAAAAAATTCTGTAAATTTTTTATGCTTCTATAAAAGACAAAGCAGACAGATGCTGCTAACCGAACTCATTGGATTAACCCTCCTGTTATGTTGCGTGTCAAATTGATCCATTTTAAAGTTTCAAAATCTAAAAAGATTGTTAAAAGTATTTTTTATGTTTCTTCCCCTTTCCTCTTTACCTCACTAGTAAACTGTGAGAAGGCAGGTGTTGTGAAGACTTGACGGGGACCTTTTCTATTCCCATGGGCAAACCAGGTCCAGGTTGAGTGGACACAGCAGAGGAGGGGGTAAACATATAAATATCCTCTGCATTGAAGTCCTAAAACACACTGTATTCTATAGTTGTTTTCAGACTTTCAGTAAGTGACTAGCAGAAATAAAAAGGTGATAGCCTTGGATGTGCTGGGATGTTTGATAATGACAGTGAAATACAGAAGGATATGTATGAAGTGTGAGCAGCCATGGGCATACAGGTCAATTCTACATTTGGTGATTCTGATTATGAAACAATTTATGAAAACACTAGAAGAGCAAAGTCCCAGGAACAGCTGAGTCACTGCAAAGAACCTTCAAGGTCCCAGGCCTCTGGTAGAGGACCTGAGCTTCAGATGAAGAGCCACCAACCACGTCAAGAGGAATGACAGCTGTCATCACTTCCATGTTTGCAACCTACAACCTACTGCTGCTGTTAACAAGCTGGTAATTCACTGACTGGAATCAGTACAGCTAACATATATGTTTTCTGAGTAAGATGTGTAGATAGATAGATAGATAGATAGATAGATAGATAGATAGATAGATAGATAGATAGATAGATAGATAGATAGATAGATAGATAGATAGATAGATAGATAGATAGATAGATAGATAGATAGATAGATAGATAGATAGATAGATAGATAGATAGATAGATAGATAGATAGATAGATAGATAGATAGATAGATAGATAGATAGATAGATAGATAGATAGATAGATAGATAGATAGATATAATATGTATAGAATATATATATAATTATTATTTATTTATTTATTTTATTGTATTTTTTTGTAACCAATTAGACTTAAATACCTTCATGGAGGCATTTTCAATCATGAGTCAGCTGGGTTATTTGGACAAAAGGAAAAGTCGTCTATTCGTCTTTTTAGAGAGAGAGAGAGAGAGAGAGAGAGAGAAATTAAATGCTTGGAGATTATTTAGAAGGCCCCGACTGGCTCCCTGCCTGCCCGGATGTATTCTCTCCTCTCGGCCATTTATTTCAGACTGGATGGAGAGATACCATTTTAGATTTTAACCTAACAATAAAACTACTTAAAACGACAGATTAATTAATTAATTATCATTGTGTTTTTTTTGTTTTTGTTTTATTTACTAATTCATTATCATTGTGAAAATCCATCATTTGAAGACGTCCACTATTCCTGCCTTGGTACAGAGGCGACATGAAGTGGTTTGATTAATTGTTGGGCTCCTGCAGCTTGCGGAGTGAAATGGGGACACGTCAGTCAGACCAGCCTCCGTTCTGAAGGTGAGACAGCCAATTACATACCATCGTTGTAGTGCTGGGGGGAGGAGGGGCGGAGGAGAGGATGTCCTGCACGTACGCAGACACGCGCGTGCCCACACCCACTTCATCGCACGAGCAGATAAAGTGAAAGGCAGCAGACTTACGGGAGTCAGAATCTGTCACTTGTAGCTGCAGACTGCCTGGTAAGAGCTGTCCCTCCTGTCTCTGTGACCACAAGCGTCCTCTACGCCTCATCATGTCGCTGCCCGCCGTCTCCAGGCTGTTCAGGACTGCTCTAAGGAGCAGAGTCATTCCTGCGGCCAATGTGACGACCAAACCTGCCAAAGTAAACCTCTCTGCTGGGGTAAGTTTAGAGCCGCGGCACCTGCAGTCTCCATGGGGCCCACACCCCACATCTCTTCCTTCCGCAGGCCGTTGTTAATCTTTGGCATATAGCTTGATTTAAAAGGTGTCTGGGTCATGTGAATGTAGGCTCAGGGGCTTTACTTTAACTGCGCCAAACTTCTCAATTCTTTATTTTTCCCTCTCAGAAGTCCTTTTAGCTAAGCCTATATATAGGCCTATTACTGGATTGTTATCTTTGTTCCCGGGAGAAAGACTCGTTGTGTCCCGACTAAAAGTTTATCTATATTTAGCCGTTTTGTTTAAAAAAGTGCGTCATTATCTCGCCATTGTTCCGCCCAAATCCATCACGTACACTATCAAATAAATAGCACGCGCCACTGAGTGTGGCGGCTACACTTCAGTATGTCCGCTAAACTGCGGAACTTTCACGTTCTGTAAGGAGTCTGTAAATCTAGCTGTAATGTTCTAGCGGAACCGGCCTACCTAACAGGTGGTAACAACGACCTTGATCCCGGACATGTAGCTCTGACCGGCTAGGTTGAAGAGTTATGACCGCTTGTTTTCAACTGCTGCGTGATTAAAAATTCACAGCCTTAACTATTCCTCCCCAGGAGTGAACTTTCAACGACGAATCTCATCTTTATACAGTAATAAAGTTAACAGTTGAGTTGTGCCAGCTTTCAGATGGAGAGCAGAAACTTCTGTTGCAAAATGATATGATCTCATATTCTGTTGTTTTAATGTATTATTGCATATAGTTAGTGTGTGCTACAGCCTCAGCATACTCCTGGGATTTGTTCTTCCAGTCTTTCCAGTTTCCTTCCATCTTGTTGATTTGTATGACTTGAAACAATATTGATAATAAAACAACACTATGACTGTGTCTCCCCATCCAGGAGCAAGCAATAGGGATGACGGCCTTTTTCGCCGTCATCCTGGTTCCCTCTTTCTGGATAATGGCTCACCTGGAAGACTACAAAAAGAAGGAATAGGGGAACTGAAAGATGTAGGAGAATGGAGTTCCAGTCAATCTTTCTCCAGCATCTGATGAAACCAGATGATGGTCTTCTTTGTACCCGTTCCAAAATTTGAGTGGTGATAACATTCACCAGTGCTCCAACCAAGAAACATACACATTTAACCACAAGCATTGTTCCGTTCTTGTTGCTGATGGTGATGTAGATGGATTAGATTGTTATAGTGTGCCTTATGATAAATAAAAAATAATCACCAGAGGTTCCCAGAGTCCAGAGTAGTTATTCTTGAAGTGTTTATTTGGATGAGAGCAACCTCACACAGAGACGCTGAAACACTGACTCTTGCATATTTGAAATTATGTTCAAATTTAACAGATTTGTGTGATTTAGTTGGAAGTAAGCAGCTTAGTACAGCTCCTATTTTTTAACGATGGAAAGTGTGGATGTGATAGGCTAACAAACGAAAAAAAAAAAAATCAAAAACACAATTTTCTTTGATCAAAATAGTCCACATTTAGGCCTCTCCATGTCTGTTCCACACTGCTATATGCTGACTGCACAGCACAGGATCAACTTTCAAATTTAAAATGTGAAAAGTCACTCGATCCTTTAAACCTTAGAAATAAAACACTGATATTTGCCTCGACTGCAGCCCATTCATACACACCCACAACATGGTGTACTGATTAATCAATAACTGATAAAGTTTCAGGATTTCTTCTTGGATCTGTAGGCAAAAAAGTTACTGTAAAAATCCATGTTTACATTTCCTGGTTAAAAATAAGAAAGGAGAATATTTAAGATGTTTGCTATCTGTGTTATTAGCTTGTTGGTAAAATCCTGTTCCACATAAAGCACTCTGTGGTTCAGTAAACCTGGACCTCTTGACTGAGTTATGTAAGTTCAGTACATGAAACCTGTTCATCTGAAGGGAATAAATAACTGCACAAACTTCACTTAATGAAACATAAACTACATGGCCCACAGAGAAGGAAGGGAATACATGTTGACACTACTTCCTGGTTCTGCGTCAGTCAGTCATAGTTTCAGAATGGACCTTGTTCCAATAAAGTTGTAATTATTAACTAATGTGGGAAAAAAAACATTCTCACTGAACTTTGGCAATTAAGCACTGATCTCAGCATTGCATTATTTTTTTGTTCCAAGAATTGTAGTAAATATTTTAATTACTGCTGAATATAATGATGAATTATTTCATTTCAAAAGAATGAATGGAAAAAACTCTATTAGCCTTTCTTCATTATGGCTGCTGTTACCGAATCAGTCCTGCGGGTGGCAGCAGAGGCCTGCTGATTGTACATGTATTTGACCACAACTGTTTATGAGTCTTGGCACTTTTGCTCTTTTCTGGATGCAGAAGCTAGATTAAGGGTGTGCAACCAAATTGATGCTCCTTAATTTTTTGTTTTACATTTTCATTATTATATGAAAATACATAATTTTGATGTTATACATGTCATTTTTTGTTGGTCTCAGTTATTCTGGACATTCAAATCCTAAGTGGTTAAATAAAAGGCAACTCAATAAGTGAGCAAGTCCAGCTGCTCTTTTTAAATAATATATTTTTTAAAATATTTAATATTAAACATGTACAATGTTTTAAAATCTTTCCTTTTTTATGGTCTTATTCTTTTATGTCAACAACTGGCAGCCAGGTTGTGCTTCACTTGTTTGCATGATATCCTATAAACAGGTGATGTTTAAAGGTAAAAAAACAACCATAAAATTACTAGCTAAGTTTTGCTCCAATAATCTGCTTAACCCATCATCTCTCTGTTGTAGAATCATGAAGATGTTTATTTATGTAAGTACATTTTCTACCCTACATTGGTGATGAGAAATTACCATTACTAATCAATCTTTAAATGACCCCCATCATTAAATGTAAGGACCATGATAGTTTTCTTTCTTTTTCCAATAAAGAAAATCTGAAGTCGGGAACCTTTATATGTATTAAGCTCCCTTTATTGTAATACTGCAAAATAGAATCTAACACAATCAATTCCCTTTGCAGGTGAACTCATCAGTAATCAGTCCAGTAAATAAGTCAGATGTTTGGCACAGGCCTGTGGTAAGACTGGAGGAGAGCTGCAGAGATCCACAACTTAGGAAGGAGAAACTGCTGACATGGCAATTATTTGTTCACAAATTCAGTCTTAAAGGAAAAGTGGACAGAAGGAAGAAAGCCGTCAAAACACATTTTTACAGGTCACCAAAGGTCACATGGGGAAACCTGTGGAAGAAGCTGCTCTCATCAGATCTAAATCAAACATTCTGGTCTAGAAGTGAAACAAGGGTCACAGGTCGTGTAGCCAGGTTCATATCTAGCACTGCATCAGAAAACATGTAGGAAAATTATTGGTCATGGTGACAAATTATTTTTATTTAAAGCTTAGATTTCCTGGAAAAACTACTAATTTTGAAAAAGGGACACATATTTAGAAATCTGTGACTGAGCTGAGGCGTTCTCAGCAGAATGACTGCTTTTAGATTTCTGATTTGTGAACCATATTTACAGAGCTTTCAATAACCTTACCATAAAATAACAAGCATCTGGGATCTAAAGATTTGAGTGTTAAGTCTATTTCACCTTCTGAGGCATGTCATAAAATTCCCTCAAAGTCTAGAAGCCGTTTGAAAGGAAGGGAACCTGTTGGGTTGGTATCACAGCAGCAGCTTTCAGTACATCTGGGAAACGCAGCTGCAGTGGAGCTGCTTCAGGCAGCTACCACTGGACCAACTGGATGAGTGGCAGAAATTGTGACAGCATTTCAATCTGTGCAGCTCTGCAGTGAGACGAGTTTGCAGTTGCCATTATTTGGTTATTATGAAGTATTCTAATAAGCAGAATACATATTTGTATAAAAATGTCCCAAAACAAGCATTTATTCATCAATACAGAGACAACAGCAAATGAGGAAAATATTTTTAACAAAAGCAGATTTCTTTAAGTTACAATAACAACAACAAAAAAATTGCAAATACTTATTTTCTCTAACAAATTACATAAAATCCATTTGTTCAATTGTTAACTCATGTACCTTGATTCACAATTATCAAAAAGCAACATAACATCAATAACAGACATGGGGCAGATTTAATAAGCTCTGAAAGGCAAAAGATACTTCTACCAAGCAAAAATATACACAGAAAAATAGAATCTGCAGAAAAATAGAGCCATTTAGATCTTTGTCAGAAAACCTAAAAATGTACAATTAATTTAAACCATTTAGAAAAAGGTTCATTGAAAATCACCAAATATATCAAATACTTGTTTAGTAAAAGAAATATTAAAAATAAAACTAATCACACTCCCAGACCTTCCAACACTAACTGACCTCCTGAAACTGGGCAATACGTGGCAGTCTGCAAAAATCCCCTTATTTCTGTCTGAATGGAACAGCAGGGAGAAAACACTCCAACATATGGAGAAATATTAGCAGACATGAATAAGAACAGAATGGAGAGCAGTGTGTGTGTGTGTGTGTGTGACGTCACACCCGGAGCTGCTGGTTCTCCACTCTGGAAGACAACCAAGGCCTTACGACTGGTTATACATGGACTCATGGAAGAAAGAGCAAATATGTGTATTAATACCACAGACGCATCTTTAGCCTGCATGCAGAGTGGTTTGTTCAGATTCAGATCCGTAGTCTTACGGATCTGTGAGACAGTGAGAGAGAGCAGGACTTTGAGCAGATAAAAGGAAGGCTGAACAGAGAGCAGATCAGCTGCTACTTTGCTTTGAGCTGTGATGGAACATGCTGGATTTGGCAACGTAATGTCTACTTCATTATGTTGACTGCTCTATGACTAATGTTAAAGATGTTAGGATTTTGTCTGAAATAACATTAAATCCCTAAATGACAGCAACTGTTCTCACACAACTCGGCCTCCGTTATAATCACAGGACACAATTTTCAACCTTATTCTCTATACTGTTATGTCATAGTTCGCCTAGAGAAATATGAATTAGGTAAAAGAAAGTATCCGCAGGTCAAAGCTGTACAAAGTAATCATGATTAAAAATCTGTCACAAAACTCTGTTAAGTGTTATTTCTAAACTTCAGCTTCTAACAGGAACCAGAATAATCAGTTGATGTCAGTTCTGCTTACATCCAGCAGAGGTTACCATGGTAATAAGCCCAGTTAAAAGGTGAACCAGCTTGGTAGTGCTGAAACATTTTGAACTGAACCTAAACATTGTTTGATAAGCCAACAATCATGCCTCATAGTCCAAACCTCTGGTCACATCTGTCAGGTTACTGATGGACAACTTCAGGATCTAGGGTTAAAGGTCATCTAAACCACTGGAGTCTGTTTATTGTTCAAGCTTGTCTTGCATAGCAAACCCGGAGGCTTCAGTGTGCAACCTGCTGCTCACTGAAGCTTCAGAGAGACGCCTTCAGATGCCAAACAAACAGGAACCAGAAAACACAAAATAAGGCCTCAAGAAATAAAGCAAGTCTTTGATCTGACCACCACATTTTGGTTTAACAGTGAAGCAGCCTGTCAGTCAGATTCATGTTTTACCTGCAATGTCTCACACACACAGAAACACACACACACACCCTGAGGAAAGAAAAGTGTCATACTACTGCAAAGCCGTAACCCCTCACATCCTGCATAGAGAACGTAAACATTTTTTCGACACCCCCCTGCAGTTTTCCTTTCACTTTGGAATAACGCAATCACTGATGCTGATACACACAGCACTGTGTTATGATCAATAATCCACACTAATGACAAAACGTAACATGGTGCATACTCAAGCTCACACACTTGTACCTTTGACGGTTCAGAAAAGTCTGGCCTGTTGAGATTACAACAAAATGACATCATAGCCTAAAAGCTGGATTTGTTTGGTCCAACTCTGTCCCACTTCCAGCTCAGCTCCGGTTGGGAACCAGCAGCAGGACAGACTCGGCTCTGCTAAAGGGTGGCGAGGATCCTGAGGAAAGAGATGAGGACGACGCAGAATGACTGTCCTACTCCAAAAACAAACGCTTCAAAGGACATCATGGTCTTCCCCGCTGCCTTGTACACCCCAGCTATGGCTGCACCTGAGGGACACAAACAGGTTCATGATTTTATGTAGACCTGCCAACATGAAAATGTGAAACAGAAGATGATGGTGTGAATGAATGTATTGCAGGAATTTCTAAATAATGAGTTTATGTTCTGAAAAACGGACAAGATAAGAATCTACTTGTTTCAGTGAAAATGTATATAATTTAAAGATTTCTCCTACTTGTTTTATCCAGACAAAATTAGATAATCTTGACTAAAACATCATAACAGAAGTGCAAACACACACTGAGGTGGAAGGCTTACTGGTGAGAACCCCTCCACAAACTGGTCCCAGAATGCCCATGAGGAGGATGGCGATGGGCGTGAACCGGGCGATCTTATGCTGCCGCAGAGTGGCCAGGGAGATCAGGGCTGCAGGCAGGTGGAAGATGATGGAGGACACGGCGGCCCACAGGAACACACCATACCACATCTCTGCCGGAGCAAGCAAGCACCATTCAATCTGTGGGACATGGCTCACACAATGCTGGCTTTCTGGTGAGACTTTCTTCTGCTTGGAACAGTAAGTGCTTGGAATTATAGCAACAATCCACGGATACATTTTAAAAAAGTGCAGGTACATCAAGAATGAATATATATTATGAGCAAAATTGGTGTTTGGTTATGTTTCCTGGCAATAAGCCGTTTATCTGCAGAGACCTGTCTATTTTCCCTCAAATGCTACTTTTGTAAGAACACTGCACCCCCTGTCCTTCCTCACTGTGATAGTTCTCCCACTGCTGTGATCCAACATAAACAGGTATAGAAATTAGCTTGTGAGAGCAAATGTTAACTTTCTAATGTGTTTATTATGTTACAGTTGAACTAAATACTATTAGCAAGTTGATTTTATCATTGTTACAAACTGAAGCTAGCATTGCTACTTACTGATTTGTTTCACTGTGTTTCCCATCTAAAACTATTAAGAACAGATCAACTTATTAGTTCAACAGAATCTTGATTTTTGGCACCATTTACATACAAATAGTTGCAGATTAAATTACTGGACCGTCTCTACTGCTGGTGAGCAGCTCTACGTGTTTCGTTGGAATATCTTCCTCTGTCAGGTTATCTGTACTAATATGATTTAGAATATGTTGCAGCTCTGCTCTTGTTGCATGTAAAGGGGCTAATTTTTATCAGGCTAAGTTCAGATTTGGCCGCTGTAGAAACTAAACATCCATATTGAAAGAAAACATGAAATATAGGTTCCACATGAAAGTTTTACAACATATTTGACCTCCACTAAAATGACTTTGGAAAACTGTTACGAACATGATATATATATATTCTTATTATGGTAAAAGTTGTGAAATAATCTAGATTTGAGGGTAAATAGAGTTTACTCAGGTAACAGCCATGAAAACGTATCAACCTTTCAGTTTAAATAGCTCGTGGGAACCTTTAATTACTGCAGGATTCGGCGCACGAGCGGCTTCTGTACAGCTGACAGAAAATCAACACAAGTTTACTGGAAATAGAAAGTTAGCTAGCATCACCATCCACACTAATGGCGCTAGCGTCCATGAAGCAACATTTAGTCATCAACTCTTTAACACTTGCTTGATAAAGTACTTAACGTATCTTAAAGCCGGCTGTTTTCTTGATGAAATCGGGGACTTTTGCGCCCTGGCACGTAAACACAGCCAGGGCGGCTAGCTGGCTAGCTAGCACACATTAGCTCACCTGAGAAGTCGCTGAGAGATGTGTCGTTGCCATTTGTCCTCGGTACTAAATTCCAGCTGAATATCTGCTTGGCAAAGCCTATGTCACTGTACCTATTTTGCATATTTTACATTGGTATCAATACATATGTGAATATGGCGAAAAGACGTTATAACCCGCAACTTAGAGTAAATTGTGACGCAACAGCAGCGCTCCAAGCACCGCCCCCTGTTTTTCAAAACAAGAGCTCAACCTCCAATTAAAATATCATTCACTTTCCTCTGAGCAGTTTATGACAAACAGTTCTAGGAGCTTGAACAGAGAACAGATAGAGGTCTTGTGACAAATTATGTCCACCTGAGAAAATATTCAAATTCAAATGTACTTCAATGTGTGTGGAAGAAAGGTCTCCAGTAGCAGACAATATTGAAACAAATTTGAAGAGGCCTTTGTCTAAAGACTGTTACTGTATGACATGCTAACAGCTAACATCTGGTCAGCAGAGACAATATTCCGCAGTAACATCTCCTGCATTACACCAAACTCTTCTAATCCAGTTCATTTGCTTTTGCTGGTCCCTTCTATATTTCCATCAGGCTGTAGAAAAATGCCTCAGAGAGATGTTGGAGTTGGGGATATGATCCTTGTCCTGTGTGAAGGGTGGAAGACATGATTTGAACTTCCTCCTCTCTCTGCTCCATGAAGCCTCCTTTTCAGCTCATCTGAGATCTGGGATTGTAGTTTAGATATTTGACAGACATCTATTTTTATATATTATATATTTAGAAAATCATTCAGCAGCAATCAAATTTGCATTAATGTATAGAATAAAAATGTCTGAACTAACAATTTTGTGTTTGTAGATGGTGATGGCTGAACAGGACAGAACTGTCCTCTAACACAGAGGTCGTTTTCACCATCACTTCAGATCTTTTCCCCTTGAAATAAACATCAAGTTTTATTCATCAGTGTTTTAACAAATACTATGTTATGATGCTCAGGAAAGATATACACATCTTTGACATATAAAGTGAAATATCCTCCCCCTATTTGAGATGTTTAATTCACGTAATGTAGAAAATATGTCAAACTAGTTATTAACTGAAGAAAAAAACCAACAAAAATACACAGACTCATTTATAATCATTGATTTGAAGAGTAGCTGAATTAAAATGTGCTGTTCAGTAGTCACCTTCAGATATAACATGCTTTGTTTAGTCATATTGATATCTGAGCAGTCAAGTTCTGTCTTAACCTGAGCCAGGTTTCACTGGAGGTTTCCTCCCGTTAAAGGACGTTTTTCCTCTCCACTGTCGCCACATGTATTCTCGGTAAGAGGGATTGTTGAAAAGTCAACGACACAAAATAAGCTATTTTCTGCTGTCGCTACATGCTCCTCCAGAACGGAACACTGCAACCCAATGACTCCATGCTCTGCTGGAAACATTAATTTCAAAAATAAACTGAGCTTAATGTATTTTGATAACTAGGATTATTTGGGATGTATGCAAGATTGAGCTAAAATTATTATTTTTGGTAATGTTTCTCAAGACAACAATTGTTTTAAATTGGCCCTGCATTAATAAACTCAACTGAACTGATTGTATACAAAATAGACCATAATGTATTTGCAAATTTATTAAGAGGGAATGCAAAGGAAAAATAAAACCCATCTGTAGGGGGCAGCACCAGCCATGCTGTGACCCTGTCAGGACCAATAGTGATCAGTGGATGGGCCAGAAATATCAATCAGTTCAAGAGCAGAGGAAGCAGAAAGAAAGTGGATGTAGAAATGTCTGGATTTAACAGTTTTTTTTCAGGTATCGGGTTGATAAAAATACTTTTGGCCAAACTCAAGAATAACAGACCAAGATTGGTATGGGCTTGTTTTACAAGGTAGTTCAAAGAACAAAAACATTTCCTTAACACTGCTAAACCCAAAAAGTTACTGAGGAGCCAAAGAAAGTTCTGCAGGATTCTTCAGAACGGCGTTCTGATTTGTTCATGTTTTTGGTTGAGGCATTTCATGTTTGGACAATTACTCCATCTGGTTTTGGATGCTGTGAAGCTAAAGAATTTTTTAACAGTGATGCGCAATCATGGCAATATATACAGTTTTTTGATTTTACAACTGGGAGCAGCTGATTAGAATCACAATAGTTCAAATACCTGAACTATGAGTCCAAATCCCAGATGAGTTGAAAAGGAGGCTTCATGGAGCAGAGAGAGGAAGAAGTTCAAACCATCTCTTGCATCCATCACACAGGACAAGGATCATATCCCCAACTCCAACATCTCTCTGCCTGGCTTCACAACAATACAGCCTGATATAGAGAGGAGCAGCAAAAGCAAATGAGCTGGATTAGCAGAGCTTGATGTTATCCAGGCTCTGCTGGAATATTTTGGAATATTGTCTCTGCTGACTAGATGTTAACATGTCATACAGTAAGTGTTTAGTCAGAGGCCGCTTCAAATTAGTTGCATGACAGACAGCTATCAGATCCTTCTTACTCACACCATCAGAACTCTGAAGATACCCGAGTGAAAACTTTTGTCTTCACAACAAATCAAATATTTTTAAACTGAATTGGGAGAATGAGGTTTTCTCACACTATCTGGATCATAGATTACAGCAGTACTGCCCCTCCCCAGCTGATGCTGTACACTGCTGGTCACTTGGTTGAAATAAGGTCACAATTATGTCATCATAAAGCACGAGCACAAAGACCTGAAGAGTTCAGGACTGAGGTGTCAAAGTGTGTATTAAACACAGGACCAACAAAATGATTCTGTTCATTTCAAAAACTCTTACCAAGAATCCAGCTTCCTTGGATACAAACTAAGTCTTTTGCAACACAACACAACCCTCCTGCTAATCTTACAAAAAAACAACAAAAACATAACTCACCAATGAAATAATTAGGAACATGTGTAGAAAATAAGAGTCGGTGCAGCATCTCTTCTGATTCCTCTGTGATTCAGCATGGTTCAGGATACATTTTCTTTTCATAAAATATTTTATTCATACAATCATGTCTTTAACTATAGCAACATTACTATTTCATTTTGAGTGTCAAGATATCAGTCGCACATCACCTCATAGGAACAACGGTATATAAACAAATGCAGAAAAAAAATTATTCTCTATGCGCCTGAGTCCGTCTCTCATTTTGTCGTTTGGGGATCATTCTGTACACCTGTCGGCCTTTCCATCAATAATGAGCCAATGGGAGTATTGCTGGTCCTGTCGGGACATGTGATTGGTTGCGCTCTGAGCAGCAGCCGGTCCGTCCTCACGCCGGCCCGTTCACAGCTTGCTCCGAGGAGACAGAGTTCCTGTCCAGCCTAGGAGGAGGACACACGTCGGTTAACTGGACAACTTGGTTCACAACACTGACAGTTCCCTACTAGTAATTGCAGCAATGGAAAATAAAAAAACAAAAAACAAATACAAAATACCCTATTCAATTCTTTCCACATGACATTATCAGTATTTAGTTAAAATCCCTTATGGTCAACCCTGAACAGAGTAATGTGCTGCAGATGCTGATCCTCACCGTAGGGTCCACTCTCACTTCAAAAGCCAGAGCACCAAACCAGAACCAGAACCAGGCTGAATAATGATGTGTCACTATCTCCTCCTGATGCCATAAACCTATGTGAGTTTAGCCATTTTAAATGGGAATGAATGAGGGTGTGATCTGATTTATTCTTCACCACAAATATCCTTTTTCAAATGACAATTTTCAAAAAGTTTTTTTTTTTTGGTTTTGCATAGTTCCATCACTCGAGTCTCTCAAAGCTAAAATTTAATGTTACTTAATCCAAAATACCCAAAAATGTCATAAAAACACTCAGGCAGTTGTAGGGCATCCTAACTGTCCTTCATCAAGCAGAGCAGCTAAAACCAGACAGATCGTGAGGTCAGTCTTACTTGGCGTCCTCCATGTTGGACATTTCTTTTAGAGGTCCATTGGGAAGCTCCACCGCGGGCCGACACTTCTCACTGCCGACAAGAACACAAGTGAAGTCAGTGGGATTAAACGACTGCTGAATGTGAACACCTAATGGTCGAGTCAAACGATAGCAGCTGAAAAGAGCCCAACGACTTTAGAGGTTCTGTTAGGATGTTATTAGCAGGAAGTATTCTACCTATTGTGGAGAACTGCAGGAACAAGCAACTTTCTCCTGTGGTAGCAGGTTGGAGTAGCTCTGTTCATTTCATTCTGAAACATTGCTTTTTGGACACTTATTCCCTGTGGTTGGGATGCTGTGCAGCTGGATGGATTTTTGCTGAGAGTTTTTTTCCTTTTGGTTTGTTCTAATGCATAAACAGGATAAAGAACGCTGGTTCTGCTCTAATACTGGAAGCTCTGGACAAAAGAGATTATTCATTAAATGATGAACATTATGGAGAACCTGGAATCCTCTTCATCAGACTGTTATACAACAACAAAGTGTCTGCAGCCAGAGGTGTTTTTAGGACTGTCGTAATACAAACTGCTGCAGGAGACCCTTCCTGCTCACAGCCATCACCATCTACAAGCTGGAACCTTTGTACTGCAAAGTGTTTCAGGTACACCCATAGATCTGACGCACAAGTGACATCAGCAAAAATCAGCGATGGACGACCAAGTCGCTTCTCTTGGCCAGCTGGATTCATTCTTGCCTCAAAAACAGATCGGCTTGAATGCTGGAAAGGATTGTGGTGTTCCAGTTGTGCTAAAAGGAGTTAGCCCATCAGTGAAGCTATTTAGGCCTAAATTAGCATCTCAATGCTAAACATGTAGTAGCAGCACAGACATCCCCAATGCTAACATAAGCAACCACAGTCACATTCAATGAACAGATTCAAAATAATATCTTTGTTGTTGAGCTTATACAACTATTTATTTAATAACTTAGCGACAAAAAGGGTTTTTGGTTTTCAATTAAAATGAAATAAATCAATTACAGAGCCCGTAATTAATTTGATTAAAATTTTGAATTAAGTCTCACTGCTAGTCAAACTTTCTGTTTTTATGGATTTGATTTATTATTTTTCCAACAAACCCCGACTACCCCATAAGAAGAGGTGCAGTTTTTGGTTATGCGTCAGGTTTAGGACTAAATTAGGTTAGGCATGCACAATACAAAGTCCCTGTGAAGATAGAAAGACATTGTGTGTGTGTGTGAGTGTGGTCTGACCCTGTGTTTGGAGAGCCGGCTGAAGCTACGCTGTTCCCAGTCGATTCGGTGCGCTCCAGCAGCAGGAAGGCCTCTGAAGGACCCAGCTTCTCTTCATCACTGAAACAGACAGGTAGCAGCGTAAGACACACCCACCATGCAGCTCCAGCACAGAAACACACAACACAGCCACATGTGAAACCAGATGCATGCTGAACTGACAGAACACAGTAAAACAAAGGATGATGTATGGAGATGGAAAGACTCTAGGGACATTCAAATGTACAGCAAATGGAGAAAGTAGATCGTTTTGAAACGTTTGGTTCTGATACTCTGTTCATTTGTGAAGCTCCATAGCAAATAGCACACATGGAGATCGTTTTAGACACGGATTGGACCGAAACAGATTGGATCAGCCGTCAGTCTTGCTTCATCTCAGAGAACCACCAAAGATCTTGATGAGGACTCAATCAAAGCAAAACACTAACAAACATCCAGATCTAAAGCAGCGCTAGCGGTAGAAGATGAGCAGTGCTGGGCGGACGGAGCACCAGGCTGAAGCGAGAATGTTCCAGATGGAACCGGAAGTTCATCCATCCCTCTGCTTACAGCCACACTGACACAACATCTGGTAATATATATTAATAACATCCATAAAAGTAATTTCTAAAACCGAAATTTTTGCTTCTTTGCCAACTCCAACAACTGTTTATTTAATGTGATGGTGACCATGGCAACCTGCAGCTCCAGAGCCAGAAGTAGCTATTTGGACCTTCTACAATGGCTATAAGCCTACTGCAGCCTGAAGTGACCCAATTCCGATTTTTTTTTTTGCCTTAATGTGACCTGTATCTGATCTTTTCATGACAGTCTGAACAACACAGATCAGATTTTTTTCGAATGTGACCCAGGCCACTTGGGTATCCGATAGGTATCCGACCTTTTCAAATGTGACCTAACGACCAGGTCGCATTCATCTGACCTGAACGTCACTGATACTCGACAAATGTCTCTATTCTGCACCCTGATACACACAAGCAGGAAGATAAACTACAAGCTGTGCTCCATCGTTAGCATCCATGTTTACTTCCACAAACACTGAGCACTACTTCTTTTTATGGCGGTTGGCAAAACACTCAGGCTCTCTATGTGTGACGTTATTGCGCCCTTTACTGCACATGCGGGACACTTTCAGGTTGTTTGCAGTTCACACTGGAGATCACATACAGGTTGCATATATCTGGAAGTGTGAATGACCACACCAAAAAATTCCGATTTGACAAAAAAGAAAAATCGGAATTGGGTCACTTTGGCCTGCAGTGTGAACGTAGCCTAAGTAACTTTGTAATGTTTTCACATGTGGACAGCGACTGACCGTCAGCAGACCTACAGCCACCTCTCTAACTAACGAGGTCACAGTATCAGCATGGGTCACCAGCTGCAGAGCAGACAGACCCAGAACGGGAGAAACCAAGAAACCATGTTAAAGGTCTTCCACCTATCAGGACTAGCTACTGGTGCTCCTGCTTCCCTCGGCTGCTGAACGAAAAGCCAACAAAAAAAAAATAGAACCAAAACACTTGGACACAGCTTTAGTAGAAAAACATGCAGAATGGAGATAATGAGAAAACAGAGTTCAAAGCAAAAGTAAAGACTGGGAAAGACAAGTTGGTGGTTGACGTGACAACAAGACTACATTACGGCTGCAGGCTCGTCTCTGATTGGCTGTACATACCGATAAGATTTCAACACTCTGAAGACCACACCCACAACGCACAGCAAGAGAGAGAGGGGAAGCTCAGACTGTGAGTGTTGTTCATTAAATTACATCACACTGTGGTTTACTGAGACAGAAGACAACTTCAACAACAGGACAGTGGGACAGAGGACTGGCAGCTGGATAACTACTAACTGGCCCTCATCCGTGTGCAGCAGGCTTTCCACTACCAGAGTGTGTTTTAATAATTCGCTTCCGTTTCCAATTACTAGAGATGCACCCAGAGTCTGACCTGACCGGCCCTCACTGGAAAGATAAACCTCTTTCTGATTTTTGGACGGCCCACAGTGACGCTCCAACACTACTCTTCAGTGTTGATGTTGTCACTGTGGGGAAAAAAAACACGCAGTAAAGGTGAGACGTTTCACAATGAAGCCACTGAACCTCAGCAGGAAGGACCATCAGACTGAACTTGTCATTTTACTAACACAAAGAGTCAAAGGTCATGTGTCGGGGAACATGCAGTTTACCTTTTGCAATACTTTTGAGGAACTTGTTTTGCTTTCCAATAAGCATTTTGTGATTACAAGTTAATTTTGAATTTTGCCAGAAAGAGAAAATATATTTTGAATCGAATCAATATCTGTGGGGCGTAGTCTAATAACCGGAGAGAGGAAATCCGTCAAAAAATATCTCTGATTGGTGCATCTCTATTAATTTAGATGGATTAGAAAAATAAAATGTGTTCATGGTGGAAGAAATTCAAACACTGGGACACATTCCTAAATAATAAGCCTCTTTCATGATTTGTTGGCAGACTGTGCTTAATGACAACATAATCCTGATAATTGTCAAGAAGAACTGGGAAATGCAGTTAGAATTATATGTGCAGACACAGCAGATAAATTTCCCCTTTATTGAATAAAAAGTGAAAACGTTGATTGACGGTTTTAATAATGGAAAAAGGACATGTAGCTAAACCAGCTGAGCAGTATTAGTGTGTTGTAGTGGGTCAATATATTTAAAGAGGCTTGATTTCTCCTGATGAGGAGGCTGATAACATGACATCCCATCAGTTCAGCCTCTGTCACCAGAACAAGCTGCTGCAGTATTCCCAGAAAACACTGCAGTGTTTCTGGAATCTTCTGTCAGCAACATGTTGGACTTGTTTGACAAGCATCAACAAAATAACTCCACTGTTGTGAATGTTCTCCCTGTCATTTAGTCAGGTATTAGAAGATGTAATGGTTGTGTGTGTGGGTGTGTGTCTGGAAGGCGGACCTCTTGAAAACGGCCGTCTCAGTCTTGGCATCGACAGTGAGGCTGACTGTTTCCTTCATGGAGCCGTTGATGACCGTCTCTGTGATGCTGCGCTGCTCCGAGCACGATGACTCGTCCGCCACCGCCGCGCTGCCGCAGTCTGTAGACGAAGAGGACGAGGGCGGAGCCACGTCAGCGCCCAACCAACCATCACATTCTGGAGACTTGGCTGCCAACTTGGCTGGTTCCAATATCAGCTAAAAGAAGCAGGAGCAAACACTCTCTCTTATCCACAACTCACCGTCAGGACGCATTGGAGCATTGACCCCCAGAGGGTCTATCGTTTCCATGCTAGTTTCCATAGCAACGGGAGAGTTGCACCTTAGAGGGTCTTTGGGACTGAAAAACAGACATTTCTGTTAAGAACTCTTCCATATTTAAGGTGGTAAAGTGAGCGCTGCAGCCAGATGTGGAGCACAGCTGTCAGGCTGCCGTACCAGACGGGAGAGAAGCTGGAGAAGTCTGCCCAGCCCGTCTCCACGCCAGGCGCTGCTGCGGCAGGAGACGAGTTCCAGGCCGCCTCTGCGGGAGCTGCTGTGGTAGAAGACAAAGGAGAGGATGCATCAGGGGTGCTGGGGCTGGAGGCTGCAGCTGCACCCGAACCCGTCTCCATGGGAACGTCGTCAAAGCTGGCTGTCCACACTGGCGCTTCAAACGGAAACACACTCAGTCAGACAGAGCAGGATGTGTCAGTGTAGCACTGCTGCTAGCTAAACCCAACAGGAAGTCGCTGTTTACATTCTATCATAAACGAAGGGAACAGAGCCAAATAACCCAGCTCTGTGTGTGTGCTGCTACACCAACCTGTGTCCACCTCCATGCGGTCATCAGAGGCGGGGTTGCAGGGTTCAAACGGATCTCTCTTTGAGTCCTCATCCTCTGAGTCTGTGCTCTCCTCGCTGTCGGTGCTGCCTGAACTCCTGAACACACACACACACATACACACACAGTCAGAAAACCACTGACTGTTTACAGGCCGCTATTTGCTGGATCATCTGGAGGTGAACTGATGAATGCTTCAACCATCACATTGTGACCAGAAACTGAACAATCACTCTTTCCTTCTGTTTAATCATAAAGTTGTTGCTTTTGAAGCTTAACTATAACCATTTTTAGACCAATGTCCCCCTGCCGGATCACCTCGGACGTCTCTGTGCCTCTGGAGCGAAGGTGACATCCTTTTCATTCCAGATGTCCTCTTCATCTGAACCAGCATCTTCAAATTGCTGGATTTTCTCCTTACAGCGCGCCTCAAACAAGGCTATATTCGCCTGGAGACACACACACACACACACTGCAGGGTTAGAAACACTGCAGATGCTCAGAAAGCTTTACCAACAGAACAGCATCAGGGCTTAAAGATGGCGACTGTGACTGAGCTGCTGTACTTTAGTTTTCTTTAACTGGACAAACTCAGTCAGGTTAAAGGTGTTTCATGAATGAACCACCAGGTTGAATTAGATCTTTTCCTGACACCAATATTGCTTTAGTGGTTTTCATTCATAACGTCCAATCAGACTCCAGTACAACCAGTCTGCAGCACTGAAGTACATTAGTTGTCACAACAACACACAACACTTATTTCCACAGGCAGCAGCCTGTGGAAATAAGACGCTGCACTTCAGTGAGCACATCCATTCTCAGGTAATCAAAAACATTTTTATTCCTTGGCCTTTGAAATGGTGTGAGATTAATATGAAGTGTGTATGTGTTTATAGAATTGTTTTCCTATGTTGCGTTTTAAAAGTGCTTTATAAATGAATTTGTTTTGGTAAAATTACCAGCATTGGTGTTTGCTGTAGTGAAGCAAGACTTGACTGGAAGGAGTCAGACTCCAGTGACTGGACGCAGCATGCTAATGTTAACATGACACTCATGCAATAAGGTGAGCATGCCATTATTAAATAGAGCAGCATTCCAGTCATCAGTCGTGCTGGTTTCTCTCACACAGAAAGAGGAAACACTCCTAAGCCTCCAGCTGCTCTGAAACATGACATATGTCTGTAATTTGGAATCGTAATTTTAGAAAAAACTGACAGAGATGGGTCACATATGGACTTGTGGTGTAAACATAGAATTAGACATGTAAAAAAAAGAAAACAAAAGCTTTTTTCTCTCAGACTCATTATAGACTTTACATATTTAGGATCAATATTTAGTACTTACACTTTCATTTGTATTCAGGGAAAAGTTGATGTCTGATATTCTATCAAATGGAATACTGTAAGATGAAGAAAAACATGAGTTTACATAATGCAAAGTGTGTAAACAGAAGTTCAGGTTCAACATATGTGGATAAACTTGTTTCATGCAGAACACCACCAGACGAAGACACTTCCTGAATCACACAAGTGACTGAACCAGGCAGCAGTAACTACAGAACTACTGCTGCTTCCACTGATCACTGATAACCAATCAGTCTCACAGAAACACGAACCTCTGGCTGCGCCACAATTAAAGGGAGAGGGAAAAAAATCACTTTACATGCAGACCTAAATAATAATAGTGATTAAGGCTGCAAGTTATCGCAGAAACAAAGCTGCAAAAACTCCATAACTGAAGCAGTCATTTAATAAACTAGAAATATATTTTTTTTATAAACTGCAGAACACCACCAGTTGTTCTGGGACTTTCTCCCTGTGGAAAGACAGTCTTGTTCTGTAGCAGTAAAAGCAGAGGCGTAAAGTTTAAGAGGTTTCAACTGCCTGGAATGGAGACTTTGTGCCAATCTTCAATGTGTCAGGATTTAGGTTTCTGTGGAACCTATAAGCAACATGTCTGACTCTGTTCTCAAACACTTATTTGGATCAAATCTGCTTCAAACTGTGTGGGGTATGTGGTTTCCAGAGCTCCTGATACATGATCAGAAATCAGCTGATCTGGGTTGTCAGAGACATCCTGTGATGTTAGGCTGGTTATAACAGGACATTCAGGTTTGGTGGAACGCAGAAATAAAACATTTTTTGTATCTCTCCACAAAGATTCTGAATTAAACAGAAAAGATGACCCAACATTTATTAAAGTGACAAACTGACATGATTGAGTTGGATCGATGGCTGTGGAAAATCAGCCAGCCATCAGCGTGTAAGAATCAACATAAGTCAGAAACTAAATTCACTAAAACATTGATGCCATGAACGGTGCAGTAACAAACTGCTTCCTCCACACGCTGAAGTTTTTACAGCTGGATGTTTGTTTTCACAGGAACTCACTTTTTAGAAGCTTGCAAATATATTGAGCAATATTTTGATGAAAAACTCACAAGATCTGAACTTGGTTTCTGACATATTTCTATTAATCTGGAGAGCATTTCACCAAATCGTCATTCATTTCTAAAACCCCCACCAGCTTTTGGACTGTTGATTATGCTGAGCAGAAGGCAGAAACGGGCTTCGGGCTGATCTTCCCCGTCTGAAGAGAAGCAAGTATTCTTAAAGCACCAATCAGCTGCCAGCTCTCCCCACAAGCCTTTATACCACTGCTTAGAATTACATGGACCCAAAGCAACTACCCCTGATATGGGAAAATCAGGCTACAGACGGCAAAAGACAACAAGCTGAAGTGGATATGATTGGTTTTCCATGAACAGCTGGAGCTGCTGCCTTGTTACAGAGGAAGGAGAAATGGATGCTTTTCAACCTCCGTTTTCCTAATTCAAATCCAAAATAAGTTAAAATGTTTTGTACTTGTAACAAATAAATTAATGCAATACTTAACAGCACAGGAAACAATCTAATCCACCAGCTTTATATTGCCTCTTGTGTCACAGACAGTTATATTAATGCAGGATGCATACTTACTCCACAACATCATCCTGGTCAGCAAACTCTTCGTCATTGAAGCCGAACTGCTCAATAAAATTGGACGTCATTTGTTGCATCTGATAATCAGAAAAGGCCTGGCAAGACCCAGGACCAACGATAATGATATAGTCTTGGCTCTACACACAGCTAGGCATTAGTTGCAGTACAAAACGTTACAAATGCATCACAATTCTGGTTAAAACACAAATGCACAATTCAACTATCTATTCCACCTGAAGTTGTTATTCTGAGTGAAGTGACTGGAAAGGCAGGTGATGGTTTGGAAATTATCTCAGCTCTGCAATCAGGGGCTTCCTGATGCTGCAGTGTGCAGGCTGTTTTCTGATCAGACCTCAAGAATGGCAACTTGCTTCCAAACAGATTTAAAAAAGGATCTGATGTTTGAGGCTTCAGGCTGCATGAGTTTAGGATGGACAGAAAATAAATGGGGTCTAGTTTCCATGGATGTGAAGGGTCAGTGTTTACCATGTTCAGCCAGTCAGAGCTTAGATGATTTCACGACAGAGAGCATCACCTTGTGTTTTCTGTTAGACATTACACACAGTCCCAAACCGGTGAGCATGTGACAGTCCACATAGAAGTGAAGGACTTCTGGATGACATCACCAGCCTGGGCTTCATTTCAATATGTCTGAAATATCGGAATGTTTGAAATTTCTTCCTGATCACCAGGATTCGGTTTAATCCTTTCCTACAGCATCTTTCAACAGCAGGACAGGAGCTACAAACCTCACTGCTGTCCTTTCAACAGTGGAAGGGACTTTTGATCCAAAACCAAAGCTCAACAAGAGCCGAGCTTCATTCCAGCTGTTTCACTTGGAAGCAGAACATTAGCCTGGTGAACAGATCGGGAATAATCAGCTAAAAATCAAACACCAACGACCTGAGCAAGCAGCGGCACCGCTGAGGTGGTAGAAAGAGAGCTGGGCAGTAACAACCCCGCTGAGCTAGAAAACCCGTTTCCAACACCAAGATCTGATATTCATATTGCTGTTATTTCAGATAACCAATATTTATCATTATAATGTATTTCACTACTCTTTCAACAAATTGGAAAAAAAAACAAAACTTTCACAACGCTGACTTCACTACAGCTTCTCTGCTTCAGGTAAACTTCCCACAACCCTCACTATTACCATCACATGACCACACTCCTCTCTCCAAAAACAAATAGCAACAAGAAGGAAACGGTTTTATTCATCGGACTGACACCGATATGTTAGAATGTGACTAATTTTGTGCATCTTTATTTCAGGACGATTAAGAAAAACTAAATTCCCTCGTGAATTAGACGAGGATGTGGAATCATTTCTAAGGGAATTCATAATAAGCAAAATCTGTCATTTTGATCTCAAATATGGTCTGAACTTCCATACAGCGTATGCAACATGCAGGTCTGTGTCGGCACCACAAGTCTGATTAACACTACTGGAAGAAAAGCCTGTCGATAAAACATAATGTGATCCGAAAATATTTCATCCAGAAACGTCACTGTTGTGACTAAACAATGAGGCGCCTGCATATGTTTGATAATAAATCATTTCTAAATGAAATGTGAAAAACAGTTCCCACAGTTTCCCACTATGGTGCTGCCTCTCACGCGGAGCCAGAGAGGAATGTCTGAAGCGGTCGGAAGCGATGCTGTGCTGCAGGGAATGTCACAGGCTCAGCTGGTTGGTACTGTTCACAAATCTGTTTCACTCAACTGAAGAGGTCACATTCACACAATTGGTGGAAGCTTAGTTTCATTCAGTTCTAACCAATTTAAAGGAAAGTTAGTAGTGATTGAATTGTTATTGTTTTAAATTATTTCTGAAGGATTCAATCATTCAGGTCTGCATTGTGGCTACATCTGAGTGTCTTACTTGTTGAAGTGAAGAGTCCTGGTGAAAGCCACCATCTTTAAAGTCCACCTCATCATCGCTAGAAGAATGGATGTGATGAGTGTTCACCTAAAAACACAAAATAATAAGGCTCTGGTCACTTTATGACTGGAGACATGAAGGTTGAAGTAAAATCCCTCAACAGAGAGGCAGACTTTATCTAGTAGCTCACCAGGTCAACAGTGTTTCTTTTGTTTGTGTCAGCAAGCTGCCCAGAAATGAAAGCCTCCCAGTTCTCTCTGTCCTCTGTGGGAAGCTCTGGAACACACATCATAAGCAATACTCTGTAGGCTACTGTCCCAAACAAAGTAAAGTCAATCCCATCACCTCCATCAGATTTTTAAAAATTTATCTAATTCTCATGATGTCTGAGAACTACAAATTAAAACCACACTATAATATCTGTTGCTTAAGCCTGTTTTCAATAAAAAGTCAACATTTACACCCAATCACATTTAATAACACCAAATTTGTGTGTAGTGTGGTGTAACAGTACAGCAGCGCCCCATATATGGAGGTAATGGCCCTCCACCTGACAGTCCTGAGACATGTTCTGGTTGTCTTCGTCTTTCTCTCTCTGCCCATTTTCCTGTCTGCTAGCTATCAATAAAAGCTTGAGTGCCAAAAAATTCTTTAAAAATCTCCAGATGAACCTAAGAGAACAAAGTAAAGTCCTGGTCCAACTGTAAGTTACAATTGCTCACAAGACTTCAAGTAACTCTTCATCATTTTTACTCTTCAAGAAAAAATTATGTTAAATAATTTTTGCTCGATTTAATAAGTAAAGCTGAAAGGTTTCAGCTGTATGAAGACTGTACAGCCATATTTAAATGTGGTATTATTGCTAGTCATAAACATCACAACTAAAACCACTCCTTACCAGACATGAGGCTCTGTATCTGTGGGCCATTAGGACCTTTGTCACTGTTATGAACAATGGAATTGGCTATTCTGGTCAGATGGCCCATGTAGCCTCGTCGTCGACCGCCCTCCGATCTGAAACACACAAACAGCAGCAGAGTTATCCAACACCAACAGATCATCATGTAAGCAGAACGTCTGTGGTGTCAAACAGGAAAAACCTACTGCTCTTTCTCATTGGAGTGCCAGGCCTCTACGATTCTTTGGATCAGCTGACAGGCTTGAAACAGCTGGAGAGAGAAAAAAAAAACAGACATGGAAAAGAAATGATGGAAAAACAACAACAAACTCACAGAGTGCATCCAACAAGCAGGAAAATCCCAGGAAAGGAGCCCTGAACCAGGACTGGTGTTACAAGTCACACTAACTAATCAAGTTGTTAAAAGTAGCCTCTCTGAAAAAAACACAGGACTTTTACTGGGGATATTAGACATGTAAAAGTGACCACACCGCCTACATTGCTTTTCTGCTTCAGGTAAACATCCCATAATTATCACTGGGACAACGGTGGCAGGAGTTTGTCCCGGAATCAGTGGGTCTCTGGTTCAATTCCAGCTCCACCTGCCTCTGTCGTCGTGTCCCACCTGCACAACACCTGCCTGCTGGTGTTGGTCACAATCCAGTAGTGATTTCATTTAAAGCATCTGGCCAGTTTGTTAAAAAGACCGATTTGTTAAAACATGTCTAACATCGGCTGATACTGATGCAGACATATTATGCATCGCTACTTTACTTCATGCATTATTAAAGATCTCCATCATAAGTTTCACTGTACCTAATCTGAACTGGCCCATTAGTTTGGTGGAAAATGCGTAAAGAAACTAAACCCAATAAAAAATTAGTTAGACACATCTACACACACCTCTGAAAATGTAAAATCTCTGCTTATGTTTTCCTTATTTAAGATGTATATCATGTGAAACAATAGGAGACAAACAAGTGTATTCAGGATAGTAATCAGCTGAAGGCTCCCTGTCAGTAAGTGAGCCTTACATGTCTGATGAGGGCGCTCTCTACTGTGCCACCCGGCTCCCCGTCTGGCTGCGGCTCTGCCGGAGCTGGAGGCATAGCCAGAATCATCGCTGTGCAGATTTCCACCTGAATATGGAGGAAGTTGTTCCAAATGTATTTGAAATACATATCCTGTTTAAAAGAAGAAAGAGAAAAAGACAAGCCGTTCAGCAGTGAACATATGAAGCCACTGTTTTATAAAGCGCTAAACGAAGTGATGGAAACTTCACTGAAGACAACAAAGCTGCTGCTGGATAAGCTCTCCTAATGCTGAGAGCTTAACACCTGCACTCTGCAGTCAAATGTTGTAGTCCGTACTCAAACAAGATTCCATCTGGAATGAGTTTCATAATAATGAGTGCATTAAATAAAGTAACAGAGAATGGAATGGCCTGCCACAATAAACAATAAATCAATTAATCACATGATAAACTAAAACAAACTCAATAATTTTCATTTACTTGGTTTATTGTTTTTCTTGTTTCTCTCTCTTTCTACCAAAACTGGTCTTCAGTCTGCTGCTTTGGTTTCAACTATCCCTTTTTTGACAGACAATTATGTCTACAGAGACTTCATAATTCATTTTATTTGTTGTTTCTATTGTTTTGTTTATTTATTTTTGGATATCTAAAATGTCTTCCAGTTTCAATGTTTAAATGTTCATTAGAATTTAAGTGTGCTGATCTTTGAGAAAGTGTTCTTGCATCGTTCTTTGATTATTACTATTATATTACTTGAAGATTGTCTCAAAACAACATTATTGTTTATCGCAAAGAATTCTGGGACAATTTATCGTCTGGCAAAATTTGATATTGTGACAGGCCTATGTGTAGTAACTGGTACTCACTAGTATGACTCCCAGTGTGTTGAGGTTTATGAGTTCTGCATTGATGCTGTGAGTGTTGCACTGCAGCAGACTGGCCACCAGTCTGACCACATTGAGCCTGGTGTTGCCCACTGGTGGGTCCAGGACCCCCCACGTTGTCTTCAGCACATTCTTCTAATGATGGAGAGCAAACACTGTTCAGCATGCACAACTCAACAGCATGATCAACCTGATAGTCCAAACCCTTCAGGGTGAGGAAAAGGTTTTACCTTTGGGGGTTCAAGCAGCAGCTGGTGGAAATCTTTGAGGCGGGGTCTCACAGCCTCCAGGATGCTGTGGTTGACTGAGAATGAGGGGTGGGACATCCCAGGAGGGCATTCCATGTGACCCTCGAACCTACGGTGTGCAGTGGCAGATTTTATTCAACTGGCTGTCACACGACCATCCCCTACCCAAAGTCAACTTGAACATATTGAACAGAACATACGCTGGTCTCCTGGTCTCAAACAACGTGAGCAGGATCTGGATGACGCTGACTATAGCAGACTCATTTTTGTCCTTCTCAAAAATATTTGAGAGCAGCTGCTCCACCGTTTCCTGCCTAAGAAAGAGGAGGATCAACAGGGAGATGTGAGAAAAGGTCTTGAACATCACAAGGAACTGAAAGCCTAAAACAGAGTCAAATAAGAACAAAGAAGAAAACATCTACCAAGAAGCAAATAAATACATTTTAGGTCTTAAAACTTTACATGGCGATATAAACAATGTAAGGATGAACTGGAACCAATCTGGGTTTCCCTAATAACCTAAAAGTCCTTTCATATCATAGTGAAACAAACAAGCAGCTACAAACTCCCAGTTTGGATCACTTCATCCTTTTAGAAACTACTGAGAGCACAGGCCCGGCTGTGATGACATCATCAGAGGGGCGTGGCTTACAGCTAGCCTTACCCTGCTGGGAACTTCCCCAGGGATGAGCTCTACATATTTAAACATTAAAAGATTAGATCCATGAACTAGAAGGAAATGATAAAAACTCTGGCTCTGATGATCTGGGGCCTGAACACCAACTTTCATTAGGAGTGAAACTGGCAACCAAGTTAGTTGGTTGAACAGTGTGCAGTCATACGAGAAAAGAATCAGAAATTCTGATTCCATTTTTTTTTAATTCAAGTTTCACTTCAGCCTTTAATGTCATATTCACAGATCCATAAAGAATTGTCAACCAATAAAACAAGTTCAGCTTTATAAGATGCAAATGCAGAGGTATACTTCTCTAGCGTAGCCAGAAGAGGATCGGGCTCGGAGCAGCCCTGGACCTGAAACATCTGGTCTCTGCTCAATCTGATGATTTCACATAAAGACTGGGAGGCGTTGGAGTGTCTCTGTGTCAAAAAAAAATCTGGTCAATGCGAAGAAGAGTTCAGGTAAAGGCAAGGCCAAATGACTCTTAAAACACTCACATCTTCATCTTGAGAAGGCTGGACCATGTCAACCAACCTCTGAATCACTTTCTCCTCATTCAGCCACTGGAAGGTAAGACGGTAAACAGGGTGTTGCATTATTACACAAAAAATATTTTAAGAGTCACCTTCAGAGAAACAGATTAATATTACAGATGATTATTGGAAAATATACCACCTTACGAAAAAAATCATAGAGATAAAAATGTGCAGAGACTGAAATCTGCTCTGAACGACCAGAACAAACAGAAATAATCTGATTATCTCCAACTTTTTAATTTATCAAAACTATAAGATCACACTACTTTCAGTCTATAAACGTGTCTAACAGCACGCTTCCAAACTTTAATAATGAAAACCAGGCAAGGCTTAAGGGCACATTTGAGACCAAAATTATTCCTACCCCTGTCCAGTCTAGATGATCTAGATATTTTAACTTTACCGACATGATTCTACATGTGACTGGAAATGACATAGATGTGTCTAAATCTGATTCTGGCACATGTTTCAGCTCAGAACCAAACAGCCACTATGTTTCACTTATATGTCTGAATCCATACACAGCAACTGCAAAAAATATCCAAGACTCTACACCCTTCCACATTGTCCATGCTTTTCTAAAGTTTCCTAGTTAGCCAGTTTTGGTCCTAGCTAAAGCCGAAGTGCTCAGTGACAACCTGCAGCTGTGCATTGTGGGTATTAATTTAGTAAAGTGCTAAAGGCCACATCTAAATGTCTTCCAGGTCTTGTGACCACTGGGCTAATTGGTAATAAAAACTAGACACTATCAAAAATCTCAGGATGTGTTAGGGAGTTAAAAGTGACACCTGCACCAGAGAAAAGTGAAAAAGAATCATTATCAGGAGGCAGCTGAACAACCTTTCAACAGGCTTTTACAAAATCCAAGGAAAAGAAGAAGAGCCTTCAGATCCTCCTTCCAACCTGATATCAGTATGAATATTATATTGAACTGGGAGGGTCAGATGGGCCACAGTGGCCCCCTGGTCCCTGTCTGGTCTGAGGAATACCAGACGTGCATCTGGAGAACCTGATGCACGTCACATGTTGAGGATGACTGTGCAAAAAATATTCATAAGTTAACATCATAACAATTACAGATGTGCTAGAGTTGGCTTTAATGCTTGGTGCGAGTTCCAGGCCTTTTCCTCCTGAAGATAACATCAGAACCAGAAGGACTGGTGTTTAGAAAATGATGAGCAGTCTTTTCTAATAAATAGTTGTTTTCACATTGAAAGGTTTTACAGGAACATATCAGTGAATGACAGCAGAGGAAATTAGTTGCAAACATTTAAAATCCAACTGTAACTTTATGAATAAAGTAAGAATTTTGGTTGTTTTTTGCTTGTAAAAAGAGCAATAAAACAGAGTTAACCTTTCCATGTTTACTTCAGATTGATCTTTCCTTTGTGTTTTTTAAATAAAGCTTGTAGCAGATTTAGAAAACCACACAGTAAGTGATGACTCCTTGGTTAAATAAAAGAACTAAAACAATCCTCTAGTCTACATTCTGACATGAATGAGAAAGACAGTGATGAATGTCAGCAAAGCTTGGTGAGCATGGTGCCGTTACCCACATTAAGAACATCATGCCGTAGTTGCTGGGGTTCAATGCATGTGAGCATTCTGAGAAGCAGGTCCATGATGGCAGACGTCCCGATGTGTTTAATCATCAGATCAACAAAGTCGTCCCTCTTCCTTAGAAAATTCACTATCTGTTAAAAACAGAAGAGAAACCCACACAGATACCATCAGCAGTCTGGAACTCTAAACAGAAAAGAGACATTCAGAGGATTTCTTTCAGTTATTTATTTATCTTAGTGTTACTTCTAGAATAGCCACTGCTGTAAACGAGGTACAGTATTTCATCCTGACTCAGACCTCATGTGTTTTTCTCAGAAAGCATTGGGGCCACTGCTACCGTAAAGCTGGGATTTTTCTTTTACACAGAAAGTACTCCAGGTCCAGAGTTACCATGTGTGTAGGCTCTGACCTCTCAAAGTCCCAGTCGATTACATCGCATGGTCTGGTTCTGCTGGATGTCACTTCCTGATAGAAATGACTGAGTTCTTTCCACTCTCACCACATGCTTGTTCAGAATGAAGGACTGCTGACAGCCGGTGACTCTATGCAATCAACTGAGCTTCCTTTTACTAACTGGTACTACTGGTAAAACTGGCACTACTAGAGATGCTTCAGTCAGGTTTTATGCTGCCAATACAGATACTGATCACCGATACCAATCACATGTATTGGCTGTTCATTGTTCCATTTTGTCATAAACACCCCTGGCTATGTGATTTAGCAAAAGGTCTTTAATTTACCACGCTATGTTAAATATTTGTTTTTGAAATATCGTATTAAATTTGTTGTGTTGATGCATTTTGACATCGAGGTATTTTTCCATCTCAATGTACAGCTTCACATCACTCTCAGGGACAGCACAAAAGTTTCACACCACTTTGCTGCCACTATTGCACAGCATGAAGAAAAGAGGAGATCTGCTGCAGATGGGGCGTCTGCAGGTCGCCAAGCAGGACAGACATGTGGCCGGCAACAAAAGACAGTGATTGGCAAATACTCATCATATACTTTTTCCACGGAGATTGGCCGATAATGCCGACTGATTGGCACACCCCTAACAACTACTACTACTAATTTCCACTGAGTATTTTCCCAGACATACCTGTTCAGGCTTGCGTCCTATAAGAATAGACAGCACTTTGGAGAAAAAACTGGCTAAAAGGGGGTTCAGCGGTGGGTCGTTCTTCAGGAAACCATACAGTTTCATCAGCAACATCTCATCTTCTCCCAATCTGTCATTGATTTGGCTCACGTCTGATGTCAGCAGCTCACATGATATGTTGGGATACCTGTGGGACAAATGTTGCCCTTTAGACTCATGACAAAGTTTTCTTTACTGATCGATTCATGCTGACAGTATTTCACTCCAGGAACAGCAACCCACAATCTCTATTGTCGACTTCACTCACTTGTTTAAAATTATGTCTTCTGCATTATAAACTTTACGGTGTTTTCAACAGGAAGATTACAAAACATCAAAAACAGTGTTCTTCTTTTTCCAGAAGGCAGTTCTTACTTGTATTTAACCTTTTCTTCTACATCAGCACTAGGCTCCTGGGTGATGAAGGTGACCAGGTCCTCCATGCACTGCGCTCTCAGGAGGAAATCCACCAGCTTGTGGTTCTGAGCCTTGCACTCCTGCAGGACATCATCCTCATCCATGACCTCTGTCAGGGTCACGTCCTCCTTCTCCAGGAGTGTGTCAATGTGGGATGTGGTGTGGAGGTCAAATTTCCAAAACATGGTGGATCTAAAGACAGAGCAGACTAAATTAGCTGAAAGCATCTGCATAGTTGGCAGGTGTGTTTCTGTGTGTGACGAAGGTGTCAAAGATCCGCACAGACACAAAAAGCTATAAATGGTCTTACAAAGGATGTAATCATATATTAAGTTGATTGAAAATGATTATGGAAACTGAAGACCAGGGTATTTTTAAGTATCTATGTCAGTCTGCTGCTTTATTATCTTTACTATTAAATTTAATATAATTTCAGATTTTTGTGTGATTATTTTTCCAGGTTACCTTAAAAACTTGCTATTTTTGTTACAGGATAACAGAAAATTGGGTAACACTTTATTTGAAGGGAGCGTGCATAAGACTGAGACGTCACTGTCATAAATATGACATGACAGCTGTCATTAACACAAAGAAGTCTTTATGAATGTTTATGACTGTTGTCATGAAGTATCATTTACTTTACACTTTTAATGCAAAGCTGCTTTAAAAGTCGCATTAAAAGTCAATTAAAAGTGAAAACTTTGCATTGCAGTGTCATTTACCAGTCTGTGTCAGTGTTATTTACCAATTAATGCAAAGTTTCACTACAAATAAAGTGTTACCAAAAATTGTTAGGGATTCACAAATATGAAAATTTGAGCCAATACTGATCTCCGATCATAACTTTGATGTTATGGAAGAATTTCCCAAAGTTTTATTTTATTAGATTTTTTTTTATTCGATCACTGGATTATTAGAATAATAAATAGATTACTAAAATAATCATCTACAACAGCCTATACTGAACAAAAGAATGATATTAAAACTGAGCGTGGCCCTCCTGAGAACAAAGGCTCTTCCTTTGATGATTTTTAACCTGTCATTTTTCTCCTGACAGATTTACTTCAGACTAAATCTGACAGAAGGCTGGGGAAGCTGTCGAATAAACAGCTGCATGACTTCTGTGATGGAACATCCACACTCCTTTAAAGGGAAAAAAGAAATACCCAATATCCATGGAAACACATGACACTTTGCCTGCCTTTTGGCCCTCGTGTGACCTTTCTCCAGGTTTGTACTCCAATCAGCCTATAATGTTTCATTCCAGAAATCTGAGTGATTATATCCAAGAGAACATCACTTTACCGTTTCTACAAAGTTGCCTCTGTACTTCAGTTTCTAATTCTTAAAATCTTTTGAACAACTATGAATTCTGACGGCCTCTTTGTAGTTCACGTGAATTTTTTTTTTTTTTTTTGGTGCCAGCTTACCAAAAGTAAAGAAGCTACTTTAAATTAGTCAGGTTTTCATAACTAACTAAAAGATTTGAGAGGTTTGTTAACCTCTCTGTCAGCCAAGGTTGACAGTTCTCAAACTTAGAACCACGCACATGAAATGCTGCATGTCTGACCGCTCCCTGTGCGTGTTAGCTGTCTGTCAGCACACGGTGCAGATGGAAAGTCATTGTTGTAGATCAGGGATCCTGAAAGGCCGGTGTCCTGCAGCTTTAAATGGGTCTCTGCGTCAACACACCGGAGTCAAATAATCAGATGACTAGCAGGCCTCTGGAGAACTTGACTTCACTGAGGACATAATTCAGCCATTAGATTGAGGTGCATTGAAGCACATGTAAAAGTTGCACCGGCCCTGGAGGCCTGGATTTGAGGATCTCTGCTGTAGACGGTGCATCAGTGCGTCCTTCAGTGAAAGTTACCACATATCCACACGTAAATGATCCCAAATGCAACCATAAATGTGATTTAAAGGTTTAGAAAATGACATAAATCTGATTTAGTCTTCATTGCATTGAGTCGAGCTATTACCTTCATCCTTCAAGGAAAGCATCTATAAAAGAATATTTAACTGATCGTCAGCTCAAAAACCTTGCAACAACCCCTTTTACTGACCAGCTGTGTGTCAGGTCAGAAAAGGCAGACAGTCTGAGTTGACTACAACTCTGTCACTATACTGATGCACAATCTTTTGTCTTCACTAAGTAACATCTTAGACTGAGTCTTGTCTCAGTCTACTCATTCGTCATCATTATAAGGCTTTGGTCTAACTCTTGACTGTAACTATGTGAAACACAGCAGAAACTGAAGAGTCTGTCAGCTTGACTATACCATCCCACATCCACCAATAAAATGTTCGTAAATAAATCTGAGCAGCTTTACAAGCGCATGCATCCTAGTAAGCTAGCAGGTTCCATGGTAACAACAAGACCTTATGGTGTGGATGCCCTTATTGTGAGGTAAGCTATGTTCAAATGGAGGCAGACGGAAGGAGATGTTTAACAGATATTTCTGTTTTCTACCACATGGTTTACATGTAGCAGTGAACAGCTATTAGCTGAGGCAATCAGCCACTCTAAACTGCCTTCAGGTATCAGCGCATGCATGAAGCTGCCTGTCCTGTGTTGCCTGGTGATGGAGCGGCCACCCATCCAGTGCACTGCCCTCTGACCCAGTGACCGCTGGAGATGTGAACCAATCCACACAGTGACTGCTGTTTCTTTAATGCTAGCCAAGTTAGTCCCCAACATTAGAAGCTAAAGCCGGTTTAAAATATCAACCCCATAAAACATTTTCTCTGTTTTAAAATAAAAGCAAAAACATGTTTTACAGCGAGTACCTTTTCATACACATGATGTGACAATACCTCTGCACCCAGGAACAAACAGCCACTTATAAAACAAAAGGTAGAAAATACTAACTGACTGCTACTTTTATCATCCTTAAATTATAACTCCTAAATAATACCAGAATTTGCTCAAAACTGCTATCTTCATATTAAAATTTCCCCACATTTTAAAGTGGGAAAACTGAATGCAGCTGCTTCTGTTCTTTTGTAGAACTTTAAGGTTTTCTCAGGGAATACAAAGTGCAACACAAATAAAATGCATATATTATTATTTATTAAATAAACAGGCAAAAAAGGAACAAAATTCCAACTGATGCATCTCTAAGAAGCATTAACTAGCACAGAGGTCACGTAACAGTAAGCAGTTCTGCCCACCTGTAAATATATCAGAGTCCAGACTATGGAGCTCAGGTTAAAAAGAGATTTGTCCTAGTCTTTGGAGGTTGTGGCCCATTCCAGGAGAGCCGGCTGGACGGGCAGAAGGACAGATGCTGGACAGGCCTAGCAAAACAATTCAGAAAAGAAGATATGGAATCAGAGTCAGATGGTAGACTCTGATTGTTACTTCAACAAAATGATAAATTGGTTTTTATGCATCGTATACAATTAATTACTAATTAATTAGTAATGGAAATTGATCATTAATTTTCTCCGCCATCTACAGCATCTGGAAATCTTAAAAATACAAGGATACATCTCCACAGTCTTTAAATTAACAGGGATGTAAACATGTTCGCAGTAAATATAACACCCACATACTCTCAACCACGTAAGGTTACTGGGCTAAAACAGACTATAAACAAAGCATCAAAACACCACACAGCAGGACAATAACAGCCAACACATTTCTAACACACAAGTCCACATTTCGAATGTCTTATATCCCATAAAACAGTATCTTATATGTTACTCTTGTAATGGGTAAAATAAAAGATTTGACCGGGTCCAATGCACTCAACAGAACAAAACCTCTCAGACAGACAATTCCTCCAATGGTTTTATGAAGTGAACCAAAGCAAACCTAGACCTCTTGGCCGTGTTCTAATCAAATTTGAACCAAACCTGTTTACCGGTTTACATGTTCTCAATCTGACCTGAAGCGAACAACATCCGCTTCACGTTAATTACCTACACCTAAACGGATCATCTCATTTCCCTTTTCAACCCCGAGTAGAAGAATCAGCAGGACGATAACGCCGATATGTACATACAGGCAACAGCAGTCACAAATGAAGACCATTACTTACACTTCGCTGACGCTAACGCAGTAGGAAGAGCAGCCAGTCATAGCAAAGAGCTTATATTGCCTATTAGTTTTGCTACATATTTCCGACATCTAGTATACGGTGCTAATGACAGAGTAACTTGCTGTAAAGCTAAATGAACCCAGTCGGTACAGTGAAAGTAAAACCGGCTCGGGCTAACAAGCTAGTGAAACCGACTACAGTAATGCTAGCCTCTCCTAAATAAGGTAGAGGAAGAATGTCCAGTTAGCCGATATCAGAGAGCTATGGGGCTTCCAAGTTAAAACATTTAATCTAATTACGTTTTCCGTATGCATGTTAATATTGCTCTGTGATGACGCTACACCTGCATTTGTTAGAGCTGTGAAACATGATCTAATAATCAATAAGGTGATAAGACTGCAAAATATGTTTTGTGTTAGCCAGCCAACGATAGCCGGTTTTATGAAGGCTGCTGGCTAATCGTCTGTAAGGCAGCAAGTATACCTACCGACTGGCAGCTGGAAACGACAAATCTTGAGCATGTAGCTTATCCCGCCATTAGCCTTTGACCTTACCGGTACGAATCTAGAAATAATATTGTATTCCAGAAAGGAAAATAATGTGTTCAAAAGTGATTCTAGCAGGCGCGAAAAGGTAGATCTTCGGACTGTACTTTTCAAGATGGCGGTTCCGCCAACTTCGACGACCCCCTCCCCCACTACAGCTGCAACGTTTGTCAGTATGTCAACCAACACAGCGACACGATTGGCCACATCCCTCATCACTCAAAGCAGGTCCCGATCTTTCATTGGACGTGAATCTCGTTGCTTCCGGGCGTCATTTTATCGCAGTGTTTAGATTCGGTGGCCATGAAAATCGGTTTGTAAAGCTACTGTTTTCTGAATAGCAGAAGTAATGAAAGAACATAAGTAAAAAACATAAATTATAAGCGTATTTCATGACTGATGATCATTATTTGGAAAGGTTAGTTTCTATCTAAATTATGGCTCCGCCCATCGGTTTGTTTTGAATTTTTAATCAAACTGCACACCAAAGCTTCTAGTTAAAATCCCCTTGTAAATTAAATAAATAAGTGATATAAAAGGGCTTCTTAAGCAATTTAAAGTCATTAAGCTTATATATATATATATATATATATATATATATATATATATATATATATATATATATATATATATATATATATATATATATATATATATATATATATATTATATATATTTATTTATTTATTTATTTATTTATTTGATTATTATGGCTTTCGATAATATCTTGAAGAAATTATTTGTGTTTTATATCCATCCATCCATCCATCCATTTTCTTCCTCTTATCCGAGGTCGGGTCGCGGGGGTAGCAGCTTCAGAAGGGAGGCCCAGACTTCCCTCCCCAGCCACTTGTTCCAGCTCCTCCGGGGGAATCCCAAGGCGTTCCCAGGCCAGCCGAGAAACATAGTCCCTCCAGCGTGTCGTGGGTCTTCCCCAGTGGGACGTGCCAGGCCTGTTCACCTCACCAAGGAGGCGTAGAGGAGGCATCCTGACCAGATGCCCGAGCCACCTCAACTGGCTCCTCTCGACGTGAAGGACCAGCGGCTCTACTCTGAGTCCCTCCCGGGTGACTGAGCTTTTCACCCTATGATGAGGTGAGATGCTCAGCCTTATAGATGAGCTCTCCTCCACTTGGGCAATAGAGCTCAGCCTTAGAGCTCAGCCATAGACACCCTATGGAGAAAACCCATTTCGGCCGCTTGTATCCGTGATCTCTACTTTCTATCATGACCCAAAGCTCATGACCATAGATGAGAGTAGGAACGTAGATCGACCGGTAAATCGAGAGCTTCGCTTTTTGACTCAGCTCTCTCTTCACCACGACAGACCGGTACAGCGCCCGCTTCACTGCAGACGCTGCACCAATCCGCCTCTAGATCTCCAGCTCCCTTCTTCCCTCATACCTGAACAAGATCCCGAGATACTTAAACTCCTCCACTTGGGGCAGGACAGCCCCCTCCCCCCCCCTGCACATCACGACCTGATGAAGCCAATAGAACCACATCATCCGCAAAAAGCAGAGATGCGATTCTAAGGCCACCATCAAGCCATCAGCAAACTCCCTGGACTCTGAGCTCCTCTAATAGAAACTCTGACATCCCCCGTAGATCGTTGACCTTCATTTCAGTTTTGAAATATATGTTTAATATTTCATATAAACATATATATATATATATATATATATATGAACATATAAACGCGCCTGTTTTATATGTTCAACATAAAATAATTTGGTCGGAGTGAACTGAGTAAGCTACCTCTACTACCGTTGAATGTATGCTTTTATTTTGGTAACTTTCTTGTGAACGTATCTATGGTAACGGAACGCAGTTCTACCTGTAAAGGTTAACCCCCAATACACAGAAAAAGTTAACTAACATCAAAACAGAAAAAAATTATAGAAATCAACTTAAGTTAACTTCAGTCCACGAGGGAACAAGGTTAGTAACTGGGATTGATGTGTAAAAGTAACTTGACGTATTTATGAAAAAATCTGTGCTTGCTTGAATTAATGCTAAAATTGTAATAGGCTATACATAACGACGTATGAAAACGGCTCCAACTGCTGTTCTTTTTCTTATCAAGCTCTTTATGTTGGTTAGTGACACGGATGGCTTTGATGATAATCACGCATCAACTAAATGATGACTTTCTTAACATAAAGCACAAACTGGCTTTTTACCAATCGATCAAGAAGAATGTAAATCTTAAAAAAAGTCTTTGTAGAACAGAGTATTTTGAACATTTGAACATATGTCAAGTGTTTGTATTCTATATTTGTATTTTTTTAAATATGTGAAAAAATACATTCTCTTACTTGTTGGTGAAATTGTTTATGTTTAGTGAAAATTAAGAGACAGATTGATATTTAAGACCAATGTAGCGCATGAATATGGTGAAGTGATTGATATTTGATTTATAAATCTTTTTTTATTTAAGGTGGATCATAAACTATTGCTGAAATTGCCCATTTTTCTTTTATCCCAGGGACATTAAACGCAACACTTGACTTGAGCAAATCCTATTCCTTGTAATCGTCTCTGCTCGGCTCTGAGGGATACGGGGATACTGACATCATTCTGTCATTGGTCAGCGGTGACAGCGTGTAGGGTGGAATATAACATTCACCCTCACTGATTAAGCCAGACTGCATCTGACGGCGAGACCAGGACAAAGCAGCGAGCGGCCGTTTTCTCCATCACAACACCGTCATGGATTTACGTGTTATTATAGAGCAAATGGAGACCGGAGAGCAAGACAAGGCGCTGGCGGTGTTACAGAGCTTCAATAAAGAGGTAAACACAAGTCCAGCTGGCAGTAGGGCATCACCCAGCAGTATGTCAGGCCGTCTGCTTTTCTGTCTGTTCAGATTGATCATGGCTTATTCATCTCCAATGTTTGCTTGCTTGTTAGTGGCTTTTTGACTGGGCAATTCCCTTTCCTTTCCCAACTCTGAGCTAGTTTCAAAAGTTCCACCAATGATCATTTCTGACCATCAGCGGAAATAAACCATAGCACATAAAATCAACTTTACAATGTTAGCGCAACTTGGTTTGTAATTTGCTGTTTTTTTGTTTCTTTTGTTGTTGTTTTTTTACATGAGGTTGAAGGTTCAAGGGCCAGTTTGTTCAGCAGTCCTTTACTTTCTTCGTGGGCTTGTCCTCATATATTGTGCTATTATTTACCAATCAGTAAGACACAGGCCCTAGGACTGTTTTACAATAAGGAGCTGAGATATGCAGAGTACACAAAAACTGTACTCAAGCAATAGAGTACTTGAGTACTTTTTACTTTTACTTTTTATTAAAGTAAAAGTAAAAAGTCCAAAAAATTACTCAATTAAGAGTAAAAATGGTAAAAAGGCGACTCAAGTACTGATAAAAAATATCGATCATTTCATATTTAAAAATGATCTCATCACATGAAACAAAATATAAAGTTAAGTGTAAATTTTGATATTTAAAAGATCAAAATGATTAATATAAATATCATAATTATAAAATAGCAAAATCAAACCAAAAAAAACATTTTTCCTAATCAATATCTTTCAATATGAAACCTCTGAAATAAAAACTGCAGGTGTATGTCTGGTGAATTGGTTAAATTATGTTTGTTCTTCATGCAGGGAAGGTAGAGGACCCAGAAATCTTACTCAGGTGAAAGTAGCAAGCAATGCTTCATAATAAAATTACTCAAGTAAAAATAAAAACTACAGCGTAAGATAAGGTAATTTTATTTATATAGCACATTTTCGGCAACAAGGCAATTCAAAGTGCCAGAGAAAATACCCTTAAACTAAACTTTTCCAAAAAGTAAATGCAACTAGTTATTACCCCACTCTGATAAGGAGCATTAACAAAAGTCACATTTATGGGTTCTGTTGGCACGAGGAAGCATAAGGGAGTAACATGATGAGTGGATTGTTAGTAGAACAAGCTGTTCCTATATGGAAAAAGATGCCTTAAAAAAATGAAAAAAAAAACAACAAAAAAACAAAAAACAAAACAACAAAACATGTAGAACACATGGAGCCAAAATGGAACAAAAATAACAGGAACAACAGGGAGGTAATGGGATATACAGGATTTAACAGGAGGAACCAGCAAGGGATGTAAGTAGGAGAAGGGTTTAAATACTGTGAGGATGAATGAGGGAACAAAAGACCTGGGCTGATGAGCTGCCAGGTTGCAGGTGTGAGGGGAGAGAGAGATAGCGGAAGTGACACAGGGGGCGAGGGAGAGTACACAGGGGACTGGAAAATAAATCTAATACTAAAGAATAACTAGATCTAAGAAACGTTATTAAACTAAAAGAGCGAAGAATAACTAGAGACAAGAAACAAACTAGAATCTCTAAGAAGAACTGGACTAAGAACAGAAACAAGGCTGATCTAATCACAGAAAGAGAGGAATACAAAACAATAAACCTGAAAATAACTCAGGATCCTAACAGTATCATGCAACAACCTATCGTACTTGTTAAATCCCAGATTTGTGGTTTTCCTTTCTGAACTACTTTTCAATTATTCCCTAGACATTCTGGAATGTCTAGAATGTTATTCTAGACATTCCAGATCCTTTCAAGTTGAATCATATACCTCTCTGCATCTGTACCAAATTACATTTAAATTAAACCTTTCTTTCTGGATGCTTAACTGAATTCGAAGCCATGCACATGCTGTAAACTTTAGTGTCAGTGTCAGTGCTAATATTATTTAAATTAATTCAACTTTGGCCCTTGAAGAACAGAGCATATGTCACACACAAGACGAAACCTCGTGGGAAAATGGCTTACTAATTTAACCAGCATACAAATTTGTATAGTATTATTACAACTCAGTAAATTAGAATGCATGTTCAGATGAGGCTTATTTGTCAGATTAAAAGTGCCATTTGAAAATAACAACTTTTAAGCAGGTAATAAACATGCATTTCCTAAAGCCCACAATTTTGTATTTTTTTTATTGTCAATTTGATATATTTAAATTTCCTAAAAAAAATTTTTTTTTCTTAGCTGTAAGTGAAAAATCATGATTAACAGGAATAAAGGCTTGAAAACAATAGTCTGTGTGGAATTACATCCATCCATTTTCTTACACCCTTGTCCCTTGTGGGGTCAGGAGGGGTGCTGGTTCCTACCTCCAGCGAACGTTTCGGGCATCTTGAAACTGAGGGCAATTTAAAGTGGCCAATAGCCCTCTAAGCCTGTTAGAGAGAATGTGAAAACGTCATGCAAAAAGAGCCCATGCTGGCATTTGCACCAGGACCTTCTTGTTGCAGAGCAGCAGTGCTATCAACTGTGCCACATATTAGTCATGTCTTCATATCTGTTTAGCAGTGTCTTGAAGCTCTGCTTCCTCTGCCTGCATTTTAATCGAGACAAATAATCACAGATTCCCAACTAAGCAGATGTTCTCTATAAAGTCAAAGTTGCTGTGGGCTACATGGATACAGTATATTTTACCTGTTGGACTAAATCGATAGTTTCAAAGTTGGTGCACACTCCACTGGACCTGTGCAGCTGATCAACAAGGAGAGCTATTTGGTGTGGTTCTATAAGCCAACGTCTGTGTGAGAGTTGATCTTGACAGCAATTGGATTAGACTCTCAGTTACACAAATAGAGTCACACAGCCAAGCCAAATCCCACTCCATTAAGGAGCTCTTAGGTTTGAGGGGCTTAAAGGTGAAGAAACTTCTGCCAAATTAATTAAACTGTTTGTTATATATTTACTCTAGGTTCAGTTTTTCCTCTGTTTCCTTCAAATTGCATTTTCTAGTACATTGATGGCAGGCAATTTAAAGCACTTTAGTGTAAGACAATACTTGTAAAACTTACATTAGTATAAGAAAAAGAATCCCATAAAATACATATTACAGTATATAATATGACAGACAAACCAATAAAATGGCAAACAAAATTTATTGCTGAAATAAAATATGGTTTTAAAGTTACAAAGTTGTGGTCCATCCACATAAGTACAGATAAATATAATGTAATTCTCTTTAACCTGAGCTATAGAGGGTTAGACATTCTGTAAGCAGATACCCAAGAATGGAGCCCTGAGGAGCCCCAGACATGATTTTTGTTTTGTTTGTTTTTGTTTTAATTGTACAAGGAAACAGAAATTTGAAATGAAATCAGTGTAGCATCACTATTGTTTCATGAAGCTAATGGAGAAAAACAAGAACATGAAACAAATTTAAAATAATTAAGGCTCAAGTGGTACTGGAGACTTTGTTTCTAATATATCATTGATTTCTACTTATTTTCTACCTTCAGCAGTGGTTAATTGTCCTGTGTGCCTTCAGCTCTATTTCTTTTTTACAGATGAGCCAGTGCTTCACATTCAACAGAGAAGAAGGTCAGGAGAGAAAGGTACTTGTAACATTTTCAACATAAATTCTATATTTATTTGCTTTTCGGTTTATAAGAGTCCAACACGGATTCAAAGTTTTCTGGATGTAACCTACAAGAACAACACAACTGAAAACCTGATAAGCTTTGTGTCTTTATGTCATTTGCTTTTTTCTTTCTTGTTTGCTTGGCTGGTGAGTTAGGAAGCAAAACAACAAAAGGTATTAAGAAACGATAGTGTCCATAAGTTACCTACGAACCTTTAACTTCAACATATTGCCTTCAGAAGTCACCTACGTAGTAATTAGTTGTTTTGTGAGTAAATTAGAGTCATCTACCTGTTAACATTTGTTAACACTTTGCAATTAGTTGTCAGAGCAGCCTATGTTTATGCAAAGAAAATAACCTTTTTAAATGTACACTGGCTGCAAATGTACCAGGCTAAAAACCCTTATTGATACAATTTTGGACCATTTGTAAAAATACCAATGGACAAAAATCAGTTGTGCATAGCAACCTGTATCTCTTCCCACAAATGCAAATATTTATATTCTGCTTTTCCCAATATGCCCAAATATTTCCTTTGTCTGGATCATATTCACTGAGGGTCTCTCGTGGCCCAAAACCTTAGAAATGTATTCACAACCCTATCTTGATAGATAGATGTCCATGTCTCTGTTTTTTATCTGTTCTTAGATTTCTTTAGATTGCAGCATCATGTGTAGCTTTTTGAGATTTTTTATCCTACTTCATGTTGTCAGATAGGTTCTCCTTGAGTTATTTCTTGATCCTATAGATTTGACAATAATCATGCCTAGGTGTGGCTAGTGAAATTGAAGTCAGGCCACAAAAAAAGTGGTTCGTCATAGTTAAAGCACGCATGATTTAAAATAGGGGCCAGTTGGTTGGTTTGGATTGTGTTTCTCCTTTAGTTGCCTGGTTTTTGGATTGGTCAGCGTGTCGTTTTCTGTAAATAAGATTAGTTTAAGGATCTGAAGCAGGTTATTTAAAACAATTTAAATAATTTTTATTAGAATACAATATCCCTGACAAAGGTTATGTTTTAAAATTCAATAATAAATGGGGTCACCATTTAACTATTGGAGCTGGAGAAGTGACTGCAACCTCAAGTTCACAAACTGACAGGTGTTGTACATTAATATAATGCTTGTTGAGAAGGTGTAATTGTTGGTAACACTTTAGCTGTAATCCATTATTTCACACTTTCCATAAGTCTTTGAAAATAAATGTAATTAGTTTTTAATAATATTTATCAAAGCTGCAGTATGTAACGTTTGTAAACAAAATCTATTTTTCACATATTTTTTTTTAAATTGCCCCTATCAGTATGGTAGAGCCTGATAGTTTTATGGAGGCAGATAATCCATAAAACAATCTAACTCCTGTGCCTCCCCCCAATGCTCCCAGAGGGTCTTAGCACTGTGAGTCATGATAGTGTATGTGTTTCTCACAAGCTCGGCCCTTTCTCTTTGCTACGCTACAGCTGGTTCACCACAATGGTACCTGCCAAGAATACTCAGGCTAGTTAAAATGGTACTGATGACAGCAGGTAAACAGTTTTCCTGGAATGGTAAGTTGTTTCTCTTCCATTAGCATATTGAGCAGCGCTTACGTGAGTTGATTGACAGTGCTAAGGCATTCCTCCAGGCTCTGATTGTTTTTCACATATTTTTCACAAAAGTTACATGCTGCTGCTTTAATTGTTTTTTTAAGTTTATACTAGGGCAGAACTAGATTTTTTAATACAAGAAAAGATATTGATAATATTTTTCTTCATATCTTCATATACAGTACAGACCAAAAGTTTGGACACACCTTTTAATCCAATGAGTTTCCTTTATTTTCATGACTATTGACATTGTAGATTCACACTGAAGGCATCAAAACTATGAATAACACATGTGGAAATATGCACTAAACAAAAAAGTGTAAAACAACTGAAAATACCCCTTATATTCTAGTTTCTTCAAAGTAGCAACCTTTTGCTGTGATTACTGCTTTGTACACACTCTGCATTTTCTTGATGAGCTTCAAGAGGTCGTCACCTGAAATGGTTTTCACTTCATAGGTCAACCTGCCCTGTCAGGTTAATAAGTGGGATTTCTTGCCTTATAAATAGTCATGAAAATAAAGAAAACCCATTGAATTAGAAAGGTGTGTCCAAACTTTTGGTCTGTACTGTATATATGTGGTTTGTGTGATATAAAAAGTGAAAACTTGAATCAATGTGTAATAACATGATGGCAAATTACTTTTTCACGGTACTGCGGCATTTTGTTTAACTTTGTTTTTCTTTTTGAAGTTTTACATTGCAATGAGGATTACATTTCCAGTTTTTCTTTTGACCTACAAGAATGAAATCTCTGTGGCCAATTACTGCTCCTAATATCCAGTTTTATTAACTGTGTCTGTGAAACAGCATTTGGGGGAGCTGGTGCTCAGTTTCCTGAGCAGGGAGTTGCAACCATCCTGTCTGCTGGCATGTTTAGAGACGGTTCGAATCTTGACCAGAGACAAACAATGTTTGGATCCATTCATCAGCCGCTCAGCTATGCTCACACTTGCCCACTATTCTGGTATTGCCCATCTTGCTGCACCTCCCCAAGGCCCATTGGAGGAGAGCAAAGGTAACTATTCTGCTACACTCAAAGAAATGAATCATTGACTTAACATAATTTTTTTATGTCGACAAGTTCCACATAATTGTATTATGTTAGTTGAAAGCAAAACAGACATAGCAATCTAACATTATGACTTATATTTAACTAAGATAAAATGAATGAATTAACCCAACTACTTCGAATCACTTTAGATTGACAAACTGGAAGTTAAACTAACTTAACTTTTTGTGTTAGTCTGACAAAGCAAACACTCTTTCAGTGAACTTATGTTTTATTTGTTCACTAAACATGAACAAATTATGTTACTGTGACAAATAAAATTAGCTTTCCATCAACCAATATGTTTTTTAAGTTAAGTAATTATTTTCTAATTTCTAACTAAATTCAAGTTTGTCGACAGGTTCCACACAAATGAATTAAGTAGGCTTTACTTAATTTTGTTATGTTCTTTATTTAACACCAAAAATCTTATACATTACAATATTTTAACCTAGTTAACAGTGACAAGAACATAAACTGACAAACAATAAAACATTTTCAACTTCAAATATGTTGTCATATATATCAGGCTTAGGCCTGATGTTTTTTGACCTTGCTTAGGCAAGGTCAAAGAAATAGGATCTCAAAGGACAATTCACAGTATAAACTTCAGTAAATGCTAATGTAGAAAATGGTGTAATAACACTCTGAGGATTCACACACGACTTGACAATGACTGGCTTTAATCTAAATTATCATCCGTGAATTAGGAACTTAAAAGTGCATTTAAAAAACATTTTCTTTCATTAAATCATTCTGAAAATAATCCCACAATAATAATGTTTTTGATCATCTTGTTGGTTGTATCGACACTACATGACTTGGAACTGATTTACACCATTTTTTAAACTTGCTGCTTAATACTGTGGGAATTACTCTCAATAGTTGTGAAATAACAGTACACACAAAACAGAAAGAACTGTTATGTTCTCAAAACGCCAGAAAGATTAAGCCACTGAGGATAAATGATCAAAATAACTTTAAAGAACAACAACAAAAGAGAAAAATACACTTCACTCAACTGAAAATTGAGCGTGAGTGGGAATAAAAATAGTAATAGGTATTTTGTTCCATATAACACAGCAGGAGTGTAACAGGTAAACCTTTTATGGACGCAAACTCGACTAAAAACCCACCTGTTTAGGATTGTATTTTAAACGTAATCAATTACAAATTTATTGATGGAACCTGACTTAATGTTGTGTTTTGATTGTCGATTCTATGTTGCATTGTGTTTCTGTGTTTGATATGATATAAAGCACTTTGAAATGCCTTGCTGCTGAAATGTGCTATATAAACAAAATTTGATTGATTGATTGAAAAATGCAAAACAAAACCATGCAATCATGTATCTACATTCTGCCAGTATGGTGAACTGAAACTATTATCTACCATATTAAGACATGTACAATGATGGATCATTGTAATCATGCCCTCACATCTAAAGATTTTCCAGCTACATTTTCTCTATAATCAAAATGGTAAACAGTAGTGCTACACTCAAACTCAAAATTCAGTTATGTCTATTTCAGCTTCAATATAATATTCAAATAATCACAGCAAACTATTCTCTAGATGTTATTTCCGGATTACTACATCTCTTGTTATATTGTAAAATCAAGCAGTTTTTTGTAATTACTTTTGCTAGTGCAAATATACTGTAAAACACAAAATCTTACCAAGTATTTGTCTAGTTCCTAGAACAAATATCTTAGTACACTTGAAATTGTACAAAACTAATTATGAGTAGATGTTCATCAAGAAATATCAAGTTATCTTGGATGTAAGCTTGTAATAGGTTGTGCTGCAGATGTCTTTGCTGGTTGTTGGCTGTCTTCTGGGCAGTGGGTGGATGGACTGACCAGGCTTTCAGTTTTCTCCTGACGTTGGGGAGCGCTGTTGGAGCTACCTCTCTAGTCTTGAGCTGCTGTCTGTCTGAACAGAGCGACCAGGGATAGAAGTCAGGAAGGTGACGAAGAACCCGATGGTCACTCTGTCAGAGCTTCAGTATTCCTCTGTGGAGAGAGGAGAAACAGCTGAGTAGCAACAATCCTATGATAATAACTACAAATACTTAGCAAAGAGGATAAGCATAGAAGTACATTTAGCAGAATCTTAAAAGTAGTTTTTAAGCACAAAAAAACTCAAGAGTTACAAACGTCCCAAAAACAGAAAGCTCACATATATATTACATTTTTTAAAAATTGATTTATAAGCAGTGGTTCTTTATTTTATGTCATGCCACCCTAGTGAACACATTTTTCACCCCCAAACCCTATTTAAATATTCATTTGTACTCACCACTGGCACTGGGATTCTGTATTCAATTACCTGGTTATCACAGCTGATTAATAAAATTAGCTACCATGAGTTAAAAATTTAGTTGCTACTGCTTTTATTATTTATTATTAAACCAACGTCCACCAAACGTTCGCCTTGAGCCGATCAAGCACTGTGGCTTGAAGCAAATTAGCTTCATAGAGGAATAATATAAATTCCGGTACAGGCAAACCCTCAAATGACGTCACTGGATTTGTCATTGGAAGGGTCACACATCTGTAATTATAATTTAAGATATCTCGAACGTAATTATGACTAGCCAGAATTACAACTTTAGATATCTGAAGTAAAAGATTGCGTGTGTGTAAGCCCCTCTTTGGCTGTACTGGGCTGTCCAAACAATTGCCTGAACATTCAATAGCGCTGGCAGTTTTGGACAAAATTGTAAAAAAATATATAGATATAGAAAGAACTCTACAGCATGAGATACGCGGAGAGCGCGAAAATTGTGTACTTGAAGAATGGTTAAGAAATTTGCAAAGAATTTCTGATTTACTTTCTTACTGAAAGGGGAGCTGAAAGTGCTACTATCGACCCATGTCCAAGCTGGAAATGGGGAATATTCTGCACCCCGGGCCAGTAATAACCAGATGTAGGTTATATACTGTGGTAAAGCTATCTGCCTCTTCCGAAATTATAGTAAAGCCAGCCAGCTCTTGATTTTGACATGCACCCATCCTTTAGCTCCTCTGAAAATAAAAGCGCACCCCCGGTTCATGTTTGATTCACACTTTAAGTTGCTTTCCAGCGTCTATAAAAGTTTAAAGCTTTGTGTTCATGCATTTGCGACAGGGAATTATGTATATCAAAATAAATTTATACATTGTGTGAAATGCATAGTGTCACCCTTAGGAGACACAGGGACACATCTAGAGGATAGACAGATATAGACAGACAGAAAAACAGATGTATAAGGCATTGGATGAGGCATTGGAATATTATTCTATTTTAGGTGGTCGAGGTAGACCAGCTATTCATATTATTAAAGAGCAGATCGACTTTCTTTTGGCCCAAGGACACACGGTCAAGAGGATGGCAAACATCTTTGGATGCTCAACATAATTTCTTTATAAGAAGTCCAAAGCACTTGGTGTACCAATCAGGGGAAGGTTGGCTGCACTGACTGGCTTCAACTTCAATATGGAACATCCACTTACCTTTGTGGTCCATGGTGGCATCGATGGATGTTCTCGCTTAATAACTTACTTGAACTGCAGCACACTTGAATTGCGCCTCAACAGTGCTATTTCATTTTCTCAAGGCAATGGGCCTCTATGGCTTACCTTCTAGAGTGAGGTCAGATCATGGTGGCGAGAATGTGCAAGTGGGACTGGTGATGAACCTCCTTCAGGGCATTGAACGTGGGCGTCATCTAACTGGGGAATCCATCCATAATCAGAGAATTGAGCATCTTTGGAGGGATGTGTTTTTACATATTCTGGAACCATTTTATAGCACGTTTTATAACCTTGAAGATTCAGCCCTCTTGGATCCCAGCAACAATGTGCACGAACTTTCTCTTCACATAGTTTTTCTTCCTGAGATTCAAAGCCGACTAGAACAACTCAGAAAGGCATGGAACCACCATTCCTTGGATACAGAAAACAATAAAACACCAACACAAATCTGGACTGAACAGATGTTGGCAAACATGGGTGCCAACAGCACAGCAACTAACAACGTGTTTGGTGAAAATTCCAATGCACCAGAGACTCTTGAAGAACTTTTGCAACAGCATGGCCTTTGGCCACTACCAACCACTGATGCTGAAGAGGTTCCTAGTGTAGTTGTAGAACCAACCCAAACCAGGCTCAGTCAGCAGCAACTTCAGTCAGTTAATTTTGCAGTCAATCATATTTCAGAGCTGAAGGAGAAATACCAGGCCTGTTGTGCAGAAATTCCAAATGCTGTATTGATTTAAGTACATGTCACTGTTTGCGGAGTGACAAACATCAATAACCCATCCATCCATCCATTTTCTGTTCACCCTTGTCCCTAATGGGGTCGGGAGGGTTGCTTGTGTCTATCTCCAGCTACGTTCCGGGCGGGAGGCGGGGTTCACCCTGGACAGGTCTCCAGTCTGTCGCAGGGCAACACAAAGACATACAGGACAAACAACCATTCACACACACACTCACACCTAGAGAGAATTTAGATAGACCAATTAACCTAACAGTCATGTTTTTGGACTGTGGGAGGAAGCCGGAGTACCCGGAGAACAATGCATTTGGTCAAATGCATTGTTCTAAAGATACAATTACTACAAATAAAACTCGGAATTGACATGAGTAGGCAACCTTACAAATTTAATTATAAAATGTTAAGACATGACAAATTAAATACACATTCTGGAGAGGGAAACAACAATAAAAATTCTACTTTTGAAAATGTCCATGTAGAAATGACTAGTATATCCCAACCCCCTTTTCTAATGCATCTTTTGGACCTTTTGAGTGTCTTTAGAATTTGATTTTGTTTTTAATCCAAATGAGCAGTGTTCATTACATGAACTAGAACAATCATTACAAAAGATTAAACTACAATGCCCATTTACACAGCAAAAAAAAAAAATTATCAAACATTTTTCAGTGCAAAAATCTTTCTACACTTCAAATAAGACACAAGTAAGACATATGTAACTTTTCATCAAGATATGAGCTTGTTTTAAGTCACATTTTCCTTAATATCGATGAAGAAGAACTTATTACATTGTCAGATTATTTCACTTATTGCAAGGGAAAGATGTCCAGTTATAAGTGAAATTAATATGACAATGCAAATACTACTTTTTCAACAATACTAAAGAATTATTATTATTATTATTATTATTAAGCTCATATCTTAATGAAAAGTTACATGTAAGTTAGTTTTATCTTTAGTGTACTAAGATATTTGCACTAGAAAGTATTCCAAAAATACTTAATAAGACCTTTTGTCTTTGCAGTGTGGCTCAAACATCCACCTTTAAATTGTGAAACCAAATAATGGTTAATAAGACATCTATTCTTTGTAAAAAAAAAAAAAAAAAAAGCAGATATTGTATTTTCATTTGAATATTTTCCAAGTTTGGCCATTACATTACCTTTACTATAACTTGCTTTAAAACACTTAACTTTTCAAAGCATTCCAACTCCTTTTAAAAAGAACTGCTTACTACACTTATGCAACACCAAAGGTAGGCCCCCGTCTGTCATGTAATCTGGGTGTACAGGAAGTCGGAGTAATATAGGCAAGTATTTGCTTCTGGGAAGACTTTGTTAGCCTCATGGAGGAATTCAATTTGTGGACAATGGGGAAAGCCCAGTGGAGGTACCGTGGATGCTCCTGAAGCGAACTCCAGTATCATTTCAAAGGTAATGGGACTGCATTCTCCTTCTGAAAGACAAAATGTTGAAATTATGACCTTTGTTATAAGGTATCCAGTATGTACTCTTAAAGACATGGAAGACAATGTGTTAAATGTCTGTCCTTGTTCCTCCTCAATCTTGTTATATTGGTGATGACAATGCATTTCTTGTTAGTAAATATAAATCAAACATTTTGAAGACGAACCATGACTAAGCATGATCATTGTAAATAGTATGTAAAAGTATACATTTATGCAACAAATTACCCAATATATATTCACTGGTAAAAGACTGACAATTTCTATGGCAGCTTAACAAAAAGACTTTCCAGGAAATAGATCTTTCTAGTAATTTAACTGTTGTTGGTCCTGTCACTAGTCATTTAGAAAGTCTTCCTCTACGCTCAAACTATGATTACTTCTTTTTGGACAGTGGTAATAAGTCGGTCACAAAATGTAATTGATACCGGTTGTGCTTACAGTATCACAATAATTGTACCTTCAATATCCACCAATCAGTCTCTCCAGTAGCATATGGTTTGATTTTCTATCCTACTTTTATTGCTGCCTTGCACAGAAAAACACACTTGGAAAAGTGTGTACAGGTCCTGTGCCAAGAGTGGTTTCTCCTCACCGACAAACAATTCATGAAAGACTGCAGGGTTTTTCTGAATCTCATCTAGCACATTAAGAGTCTTCAAACCTTCCACAAACCTTTAAGAAATGAGAATATGGTCTTACTTTTAGAATCCAACAAAATTTCTAATAGAAAAATTAGGATCTTGCTTACTGTTGCAATGCAGTGCACACTCGGCCATTTACAGAGAAGTCTGCAGCAGATTGCACAAGGGAGTCCCTCTCTTCCAGAGTAGTTACATGCCTTAATGCTCCAACAATGCTCAGGGTATCTGCTGGCTGCATAATGGCTTCGTTTGCCTCCACGATTGTGTTTGTATCCTGAATGTAAAAAGAAAAGAAATGCTGTGAAACTGAATTTAAGCTTATGATCAATATCCAAAATGCTTAAAATTGCTACTAACTTTGATCAACTGCTGTCTGAATGAATGGTTAACAACTTCCTCAACCAGGGTAGGGTGAGGCAATGTGCCACAAATGTGGTCATACAGCCTTTGAGAGAAGAAATGTGGTCCAATGCCTCCATGCACCAAACAGACTGATATCATTTTTCCAATACAGTTGTACATTTTTGACTCCAGCGCTAAAGAAAAAAAATGTTACTTGACAATTTTCCATCCTTAAGAATTGGGGGGGAGGGGGGAGAATACTGACCACTAGTGTCCAAAGCTAAGATGGCGGTCATTCCATGCCCCTCAAAGACATTAGAATGATGAATGGCCCTCATTAACAGTCTTAGATGCTCTCATGTGGGACCACCTTCATCAACTGCCCCTTCAGCGTTGTCCTCTTCATCCACAAAAATAACATCCAGTTTTGCTGCTGGATCAAAATGGCGTCTTCTGGAGGCATACAGGCTACATTCTAAAATCCTGTACATTCTAAAATCCTGTCTCTGCACACATTTATTTGGTTGCTGGTAGGACAGAAAGTCATATCAACCTTGCTGTATAGTTTTGCTAATATAGTCTGAAGATCTGTTCTGTAAAAAGAAAATCTATTTTATTGTGTATTGTTGGAGTAAACAATGGTTTGCAACTATCATAATTAATTACATAAGACACTGCCAGAATATGCAATTTTGACTCGCTCATCCAAAGGCAACTCTGGTGGATGTTGTAGAGCAGGGGTCTCAAACTCCAGTCCTCGAGGGCCACTGTTCTGCAGTTTTTAGATGTACCACAGGTACAAAACACTGGAAACGGCTTAATTACCTCCTCCTTGAATAGATCAGTTCTTCGAGCCTTGCTAATGACCTAATTATTCTATTCAGGTGTGGTGCAGCAGAGGCACATCTAAAAGTTGCAGGACTGCGGCCCTTGAGGACTGGAGTTTGAGACCCCTGTTGTAGAGACTCTGGTGGCTCTGTTTGGTTTTCCAGTAGATTTATAGGTTGCTCAGTAAATGGAGAGCTGGTGCCTGGTCCTCAATGGTCATCACCTGTGGAGTCAGGTTAGAGTGGGAGGAGAGGGGCAGCCTTGAGGTTGCAACCAAAGAAACTTCAGAAGACGGCAAAATTGGTTGTACTTGAGTATAGAGCTGGGACACAGTTGCCCGGGAGGAGAACGAAGTTGATGTTTCTGGGGAGTTGAACATGGTCGACAGGACTTGAGGAAATGTTGGGGCCAGTGGTGACTGGGCTGACAAAGATGTCAGTGCTTGGTCAGAAAGCGATGTCTGTAGACTTCGGACAGAAGACAGTGACTGCTCCAGCACTACATTTGCCTGAACTGGACACCTTTCCTAAACAAAATAAAACAAAAACCTAATCATGTCAATTTTATTTATGAAGCACTTTCAAAACAGATACTAATTATACCAAAGGTCTGTACAGTATTCATGAAGCTCAGGCAAAAACACATAAGAATAAAACGCAAATTAAAACAGACAAGTAAATTACAATGTCAGGCCTTACAAAAAGCCAAAGAATAAAAATGAGTTTTAAGGAGCGATATGAAGTGTTCCAGATTATGGGCAGATCGAATGTTAAAAGGTAGGTTGTTCCAAAGATTAGGAGCAGTGACAGCGAATGCTGCTCCTATTCGCTGTCACTCAGTCTGGTCCAAGGAATATGTAAGAGCAATTTATTATTTGACCGAAGTGTTCTAGAACTGGAATGGTTGTGAAGAAGGTCTTGAAGATGAGCTGGAGCTAGGCCATGTAAAGTTTTAAAAACCAATAAAAGACTTAAAATCAATCCAATAATGAACTGGTAGCCAATGCAGAGAAGCCAATACTGGTGTTAAATGCTCTCGTTTCTGGGATCCAATAAAAAGTCTAGTTGCAGCATTCTGAAACATTTTGGGGAAAAAAACAAAAAATACTGAGACGACACTGTATGGAATTTGGACTTAATTACTTTACCTGAATATCTAGAGTTGAAATCCAAAGCACGGACAGAGTTGCAGATGTTGTTATGCCAGGATCCATAAGTGAGCCTGATGAGGTACTCTCAATTGGTTTGGATGATGTTGCTTGTTGAACACTGAATATTTCACTTGCCATTTCATCTTGTCCGACAAAGTCAAACAAGACCTTTAAAAAAAGGGCAATGCAATTTCAGTTACAGTACTTGAAAATAAATAATATACATTCTCTGAATGAACACATTACCAGAATTGGGTCAGACACATTGAAAGTTCTCTTTCTGATAAATCCATTTGGATATTTGAACTTCAACAGCAGTCCACTTGACGGTTCTTTATATACCGCCAGTCGTTGAAGGCGTTCTTTAATTGCCTAAAACATGAGCACTAAAGCCTTTAGGTAATCCATAAACCACTATCATCCTAGCAATGTAATAGTTCTTACTTTATGCGTCTTTCCTCCCAGGCCTTGTAACACTGTTTTCTCCTTTCCTGGTACAAAAAAAGTGAGTAACAATAACAACAACAGCAGCAACAACAAATGATGATAACAAAAATGTTAAGTCACTTTTTCTTGGTCTGCTAACAAAGACTCTTCAGACTCTTCGTCTTGCTGGGACCGCAGAGATCGCCAATCTAGCAGTGTCTATAGTGAATACAGCACAGAGATGGTTAAAGTCAACATCAGAAATAAGATATAAAACTAAAATGCATATATTGTTCTTGAAATGAATGACCTGCTCTTCCCCTAAATGTTGTCTGTTGGTACTCTCAGCCTCTGGAGAGATATCCTGTACTTCTGGTGCAGTTGAGGGTTCTGGAAACAAACTCCTGGACATTGCTTAGGTTTCCTAGACATGGCCAAGACATTTCAAATTATAGTGGAAGATATTACTCTGGATATACCATACTACATGAAATTATTTTTGTGTACAAAACAATCATACCTGTGTCTGCTCGGGGGTGGAATGTAGAGTCTGCTTTTGTCAACCTTTTCCTTCAGCTCCCTCACAGAATTCACTAGTAATTTTTTTTTACCTTTCGTCCTTTTCCACATCTTGCCAGTTCAAAGCCAACCAGATTTAGGCTAATGTGTGGGTAGCTTTGACACACAAAGTTATTCAGTTCAGACAAGCTCCAATTCAGGTTAATTTTGGAGCTCCTGGTTTCTGTCCCCTCATGCACAGGATTACCTGAATAATCAATGGTGAGAAAGCAATGTAAAACACAATAACAAAGAACATGCCATTTAAGTTTAAACTCATCATCCCGCCAGAATGAAAGAGTGAAAGAGTAAAATTATCATGAAGTGGTGAATTAAAACCCAAATGGAGATGTTAAAAGCAAAAGTCTGGAATGTAAGGGCGGCAAAACCGAATTTATGCTAAAACGGCTTGCCATAGTGGGTATACTTTGGCAAGCCGTTTTAACATAAATTCGGTTTTGCCGCCCTTACATTCCAGATATCTCAAATTGTCTTATGACTAGACGTTTTAGCGATCTAAGATATCTCTATTTATATTTTGACTAGACAAAATACCTATTTGAGATATCTTTAAGTACATTCTGACTAGTCGAAATGACATCAGATTTACCATAGTGTTATATGGAGATTCAATTCAAGATATCTACAATGAATTACTGACTATCTGAAATACACATTTCAGATATCTACAGTTAAATTATGACTAATCATAAAGTAAATTCAAGATATCTCGATTGTAGTTTTGACTAGTCATCATTCTAATTGAAGATATTTCGAATGACAACATAATTCAAGATATCTTAAATTTATTTTTGGATAGGAGATATGTAGTTTTGACTAGTGAAAACTAAATTATATATATCTTAAAAGCAAATAATGACTAGACAAAACTAAATTAGAGATATCTTAAATTGTAATTTTGACTAGTCAGAATTCCTTTTAAGCTACGTATCTCTAAATGAATTAGAGATATCTTCAATTACACAGCTTTTCTATTTAAGATTACCACTCCGGATAGTCAAAATGTAGTGTTGTCTAGTCAAAATGCATTTTTAGATATCTAGAACGTAATTACGGACAGTCAGACGAAACCGAATTTATGTTAAAACGGCTCGCCAAAGCCTCACGACTGTTGTCTTCGGATGAACATCCAGACTAATCCGGTTTAAACTGGATTTTCTGTTCGTGCAGTTTTATTGTTGCATTACTGCCCCCTTATGGCCAAAAGAGGTATTGGTGTGCTAATTCACTTAACTAAATTTGGTTGTTTTCACACAAAATAAAACTATTTATTTAGGTTAACATGTGACAAAATCATGTTATCTTTACTAGAATTAATTAATTAAACACAACAAGCACAATTTGTATGTGTTAACTTGAAATGAAATATTAACATAATGTGAACAACTTCCATGTTTCACTTTTTTGAAAATTTTAAAAAGAACAAAACTGTAACAGTTTGATTAAGGACTGAAGTTAATTATGTTTTTATATTTTTGTGGTATCTTTCCTGTGTCTATGATCTATTTTTTTCTTGAAGTGGGTGTTGTGGAGAAGGATGGGAAAGAGGAAGCAGCGGACTCCAGTGCAATGGTAAAGGAATCCTCCCCTCCTTCAGAAAACCCTGATCAAGAAGTGATTATAGAGGCTCTCAAGTCCATCTGTAACATCCTGTTCCACAGTCAGACAGCACAGGTCAGTCTGCTGCACTTTTAATGATGTTTTATTTATTTATTTTAACCTGTAAAAGCTCACTATCATTTGTTGAATGGATGGCAGGTCATAGCAGCTGATCTGCACTTTATTGATGGTGTAGCAGAGAGACTGAAGCAATGTAATCATCCCACCTGGAACCCTGAGGTAAGGGAGTAAATTAAATACATGCTTCAATTTTAATGTAATATATTTCAAATAAAAATATTTTGCTTTTAGGTCATATAAAATATGATCATTTTAAACCTGTAAACTCCTGACTGGTTCTGGTTCTGCTCTGCAAACCAGCCAAAACACTGAGTTCCTTTAACTCAAGTCCTGTTGTTTTTGATTGATAATAAATCAAACATTGATTAATATATTGACGTACATTTGATGATGATTATTCAAGAAGACTTTGATGTAATTTGACAAAATGTAATGTCCATTGGTTGTTTCATAATTACTGTATTATGTTTTCATGCTGTAAAACCCTTTGAACTTCCTCGTTTCTGCAATGTTCCATACAAAAACTTGACATAACTTAAGCGTTTTTCCAGTTTCACAACCAGCTCTATTCTAAGAAGAAAACAAGTTTAGTGAGTTGTCTTTTTCTGCCTAGGTCCGTTTCTTTGACCTGCGACTGACCTTCCTGCTGACTGCCCTGAGGGTGGATGTCAGGGCACAGCTGGCCCAGGAGCTCCATGGAATCAAACTCCTAGGTAACTGCATTCCAAGTGCCTTGGAAAACAAGTGTTTTTGCTATTTTCATTCTCTCATCCAAACTCGTATTTTTGTACCATTACCTACACCAGTTTTAGAGATGAGTTACAGTTTCAGCATAATTAAAGAAATTGTACCTGAACAAGATCCTGAACCCTGAACACTCATAGAGAAAAGATGTTTATTCTGTGTTTGCTCAAATGCACATAATTCTTTAAGAGTTGTGTGCCTTCTGAATCCCCTATTTGTGACCCCCTAACACTATATGAAGGTGAGATGAAAGATGAAGAAATGTGATTTGATCTATAATGAAATATTGTTTTTTGCAACCATCATGGTTTCAGTTTTTGTGGTAAAGTTGTTGGATTATTGAGCAGATTCATATTAAATCATTTCATCTTACAGGCTTTAAAAAATTGCCCTGACAAAAAACAACCAGCTGACTTTATTTAAATATAGTCATATTGAGAGCATATATGGAAGCTGACTGATTATGCAAATAAAAAGCAGCAGATGTGTTTGTATTAGCAATGGTTACCTCCACAGAAAAATGTTCATCAGTATACATTAAATGTCACATGCAGGAACCACTGCTTAGAATATTGCAACTGAAAAGAGCACATTCCTAGATCCTCAACAACTGCAGGAGGTTCAGCTGCAGCAAAGACATTTACTGGACTAAGGAGTATATAGAACAGAGTCATGTTGCCACCAGTGCAAATGCTGAGCTTACTGAACATCAGAAGCAAGTGACCTTTAGTAAATCGAAACACACAGGGAGATAAAAACCTTTGGCCTAAGGTTTCATAAAAAACACAAAGAACGGACAAATATGATGCTAAGTAACAAGTATAGACACAAGAAGATGGATGTCCATCCTACATTGTCCTCACAGATGAGTTCTGCTTTTTATTGTTTAGGACATCTGAAACATCACTGATCTTGAGAAGAAAAGATGTTCGCTACCATAAATTCCAGGCTTTTTATCTCAATTCAGTTCATTGTTTTAGGTCATATAGCATCTCATCTTAGTGAGATTAGTCACAATTCGTACAAGAACACTGCCATTTATGAAGAATGGGATCAAGATGTCGTCCAAGAGAAACTTCTTCCAGGAGTGCAAGCACAATTTTATGCCAGACTATATTTTCTAGTATGTTGAATGGGGAAATTCAGGTGTCACAGAAGCAAGATCTAGACATAAAATCTTTGTCCCTATGGTGATGTAATTCTCCAGATGCTAACCTCACTATGAACCTATTACCACTTGTCACAAAGCAGAAGACAACAAACTAGGATCAACTCCATAAACTAGGAAGACAAGAATGGCTCATGATTATTCAAAATTAAACTCAGACATTGATATTGAGTATGTCAGCTAATAAAGGCCTCATGAAACCTGTAAAAATGTTTTACTTAATCCCATAGAAAGATCAAAAATAAAATAAAAATATCTACATATCCTGTAGCCATGACACTTATTTGTGTGACTGACAATACTTTCATCCATGACTGTACTGCTGAGAATAATTTGTAATGAAACAGTTGTGCTATGGTAAAGATGAAGAGATCATTTGCTGTCCTTTGTGTGTCCTAGGCAACCAGTTGGAAGCAACTCTTTGTCTGTGTTGGCCAGAGCCGCTGGTGACAGCCAGAGCGGGGTATGAAGGTTTTCCACCCGAGGAACTTCCCCCACTGAGCAGGCAGCAGGCAGAGTTAGCTATGGAAATACTGAAAATACTTTTCAATATCACATTTAACACAAACCGACGCAAGGTCGACGAGGTAAGAAGGAACATTTCATGTGAAGTTTCAATTTGCTGTTAATTGGTCAGTTTGATCACTATAGGAGTTAGGATGCATCTCAGTCGTTTTGTTCCTCCTTTTTGTCGTTGCTTCTCTGATGAGTTACTGGACAGAAAAAGAAATGGTGGCTATCAGAAGAGCATCAGTTCTATTGATTTGTCATTGTAATGTTGCATTGTGCTAAACATGGACTGCCAGAGAGCAGCTTTCTGTTGCTACAGAAACACTGAGCTAATGAGATGAGCGCACTCTTCTGAACACTCAGTGTGTGTGCGTGTGATGTGTGTGTGTGTGTGTGTGTGTGTGAGAAGGAAGAGGCAGTAGAGTACAGACACTTGGGTGCTCTCCTGAGACACTGTTTGATGAGCCGAGCAGACGGAGAGGAGCGGACTGAGGAGTTCCACAGGTTTGATAACACACTCTTCACTTCAATTATACACTCATGGCTTCCCTTTGAGGCCAACCTCTTACTGCATTTCTCCTTGTATTTTCAGCCATACTGTGAATTTACTGGGGAATCTCCCGCTGCCTTGTTTGGATGTGCTGTTATTGCCCAAGGTGGAAAATGGCTCGATTGAGTACATGGGGGTCAACATGGATGCTGTGAACATGCTGCTGGAATTCATGGAGAAAAAACTTGATCGTGTAGGATAACACTGTAGATGTAGAAGTTATCTCTCTTAGCCTCTAGTACAATTGTTTCAAAGGGTTGATGAGAACAAAAGCTTGTCCAAGTTAACACAAAGAAAGGCAACCACCTATATGAATAATTACTCATTTCAGATCATATGGTTTTACAAAGGGAAGATTAACTGCTTTAACAATAGAAGTATGCAACTTTGTTGGACTACCTTTCCTCAACCACTGGACAATCAATCTGAATGCTCCAGGATGTTCTAATGCTTGGTAAATGCCTATTTAACATAATAGGCTTTTTCTGAACAGCCTTCACACTCCCAATAAGTCACCTAACCAAGGAGCTTTCAAAGTTGTCTTCATCTGGTATGTTCTGAATTCTTTACCAGGGTGGATTTTTCTGTTGCTTGGAAAGCTTACGTAGAAATTTGAAGATAATTTGTGTAGTGATGGAAAAAGGCAAAGTTGTTAAAGCATGACAGAATATGGTCAGATCTTGAAATGTTTTCAAGATTTACATTTCGAGGTATTTCAAATGTGTGAGCTTTGTCATTATTTTAAAACCATGACTATACTGCTCCCCTAACTTGAGATTTGAAGCACCAATCAAATTTAAGTATACTCACTCATTGAGACTAGATACAATAGGAAGAAGAGAAATATCCTTTGTTGCTCTACTTTGGGGAAATTCAGATGTCACAGCAGCAACAAAAATGAAAAATATATTTAAATAAGATAAAAGGATTGTACGGGAAGAACACATTTACAATATAAAAACATTAATGCTGTGCAGGTTTTAAAGGGGGTTATTATGTAAAATCAACTTTTTGAGCTTTACATCATGTTATAATGTTATTCACTCATAAAACACATACCTGAAGTGTTGCTTTGATTCGTTCTTACATGTTTGAAAAATCCATTAATCTCCCATAGCAACCATTCAGGGTGCACAAGGTGGAGCTTTGCTCTCAAAGTTCCACCTTCCTCATTCATTTTTTTTAGACTAGCGGCAGCAGCAATTAGCAAACACCTGGTGGAACTGCCCTTCTGCTTTGTAATTAAACCTTAGGACGCTCAAGTGATAAATAAGTAATACAATTTTTTATGATTACATGACACCACATTGACTGTAGATAACTTCTGTTACATATATGTCTGTTACAAGGCAGACTGACAGCTGATTAATAGATAAATGTTTGTCTTTTCACCAGGGCCATAAGCTGAAAGAGGCTCTTCTCCCATCTCTAAACTTACTGACTGAGAGTTCCCGCATCCACCGAGAGACCAGGAAATTCCTCAGGTCAAAAGTCCGTATGGAGTGGAGCCACAAAGCTGATAGATGAGCAAGATTGCTGCCAATGGCTTTGGAACTGTCTTCTGCTTTTGCTTTGTTAAGGTGCTGCCCCCTCTTCGCGATGTGAAAAACAGGCCAGAAGTCGGCAGTGCTCTCAGGAACAAATTAGTCCGTCTCATGACACACATCGACACCGATGTCAAGGACTGTGCTGCTGAATTCCTCTTTGTGCTCTGCAAAGAAAGTGGTGAGAGAAATATCCATTGGCTGAAATGATTTATAGCGATGCAAAAATATATAACTCATCTCTGATGATTAACAAAATCTGACTTTAAACAGTGGTACACAACAAAGATTAGCAAGGCTGAGGTGAACCTGCAGATTTTGCGGAAGAACTTATGAAGCTAAGCAAAACGAGTTGAATTTAGAAACCAAGACACACAAAGACAAATCAAAACCAGAACGCACTAATGACAGCAGGATGTGAATATAACCACAGGCTAAGGCTGGAGGCTCACTAGACGACTTATGGTCATCACAGCTAATAAAAAGACTGGTTTATGTTTTTCAATTGAAAGACTAAAGATCACATTAACTGCTTGAAGATCAAAGACTACAGGATCTTTCAGACCAGCTAAAGCCAACTGAGTACATTAAACTCTCAAAAGGGCAACAGTTTGAAGGAAGAAATATTCCAGTAGGTGGCAGTAATAGAAGATTGTTTTTATTCTTAATTTAATTCTATTGCAAATCTAAGAAAATTGGGCAAACAAGTAATGTGGTTTGTCTTCAGCTTAAGTTAGTACTAAAATCTTCTCTTTCATCAGGAGAGATACAACCATGTTAATGTTGACATGTCTGTGTCCAGTTTCAAGGTTCATCAAGTACACTGGATACGGTAACGCTGCAGGTCTGCTGGCTGCCAGGGGCCTGCTCAGAGGGGGCCGAGACTCTGGGATCTACTCTGAAGATGAAGACTCAGAGACTGAAGAGTACAGAGAGGCAAAGCCACAGTCAGTACCTTCAATACAGTCAGTGTAGCTGAGTCAGAAGAGTAGCTCACACACAAGCAGTGAAACCCTTACAAACCTTAAAGATCAGATAAGAACCACTGCAGAAATGTAAAACAACGTCAGATAGCATCTACCTGTAAATTTACTAGATTGGTTGAAAGTCTACCTTATGTTCAAGGTGTGAAGGTCTTCATCCCTGTAAAGCTGGTCCAGTTATGTCAACCATAGACTAGTCTATTACTGGTCTATCTCTAGTCTATCACTGGTCTGTCTCTAGGGTCTATCTCTGGGTCTATTACTGGTCTATCATTCTGTCTATCTCTGGGTCTATCTCTGGTCTATCACTGGTCTATTACTGGTCTATCTCTGGTCTACCACTATGTCTATCTCTGGGTCTATTGGCTCAAACATAAGTCAAGACCTTCCACCTACTGGCTGGTATTTACTGACTGAGATGTGGTCACATTCAGTGTGATCACATCTCCCCCTGGGGATTCATTCATTCATTCATTCATTCATTCATTCATTCATTCATTCATTCATTCATTCATTCATTCATTCATATTGCTTTTTCAAAATCCCAAATAAGTTATGCTGAGAGGTATAACTTACATGAAGAAAACTATTTCTGCTTGTGTAAATATTTTTAACAAGTTTACTTTATAGAATTTCAAAAGGTAACAAAGAAAACATCTGACAATCTTTTCATAGATACACAGTTCTCACATTATGAATTTTAAATTGAACCCATGTTTATTTCTCAGAGAAAGTATTTATCAAGTTAAACAGGAGAAATATTTTTTGTTTGTAGCTGAGCTTCAACAGTAAACTCAAAGGTTTTCTATGGTTGGAAATTCTAATTTTGAAGGCAGAATATAAAATTTCCTCCCTACACAGATTAAAAAGTCATCTATTTTTAATGTGAAGGTAGCAGTCTGAGAAAGATCACTGAAGTATCACAGTAAAATGATCTATGGTATTAACTAAATAAAAATATGTTCCTTAACAAATGACTTCTGGAGTTCAGCACCACAATTTCCACATTCCTTAACATGATAAAAAAAATGTAGAAATTACTTGGATGGATGAATTTTTTACTCATTAAGTGCATAATTTTTAAATGACAGTTTCCAGTGTTTTTCTTTTGTTTTTTCTGTTTCCCCTCTGTGTTAATGTTGTTCCAGTATAAACCTGATCACAGGAGTTGTTGAAGAGGAGCAGCCCAACCCAATGGAGGGAATGACAGATGAGCAGAAGGAGTATGAGGCCATGAAGCTGGTCAACATGTTTGACAGACTGTCAAGGTCACACACCACTATTCTTCAGAACATTTGTTGCTATCAGATATTCTCACTAGTCACTTTATTAGGTACACCTTGCTCATAGGCGGCTCTAGACAGTGGCTAACAGGTGACTGTACCCCTGTTATGAATAGATAATGCTTAATCAGTTTCCTATGATAAAAAGCGCTGGCACACAAACCATAATTCATTGGTCCAATCAATCAATTTTGGATCAATTTGCCAATGTGGTATGTGTTGTGCATATCCTGGTTGTAGCAAGTTGCTATTTGAACTCCTGTTATCTTCCTGTCATTTCTTTCCTACGATCAGATCAATAGTTTCTGAATGTGGAAACCACCCTGTTAGGCACCAACAGCCGTGCCATGTTCAAAGTCACTTAAATCCCCTTTCTTCTTCCATCTGATGATCACTTGGAACTTCAGAAAGTCATATCCACCTTGTCTAGTGACCATGTAATTGGCTGAATCACTCTTTGTATTAAAAAACAATTAATCGTGTACTTAAAGTGGTGGGTGCATTTATATGGAGCATTGTCCTGTTTATCGCTATCAACTATTTACACTAGAAAAGATAAGTAAGAAAGTACAAAAACTGAGACTTGAACAGCTGCCATATTTTAACAGTTACAGTATTTAATGTGCTAACACACAGTAAAAATGTGTTGGGTCTATGCTAACACACTTTTCCTGCTTTGTGTAGGATCAATTTGATCCAGCCCATGCAGCTTAATTCGGATGGGAAGATGACAGAGATGACCACAGAGGATCTGAATAAACTGGCCACCAATCCGTTGCTCCAGTCACAAGAGCCATCTGATCCAGACAGCGAGGATGAAACCTAGTTAACACACAAGCGTGACAGCAGATTGAATCACCTTTCAACCTTTGTGACAACACTGCAGAAAATTATATCATACAACTTTTACCATGCTGATCCACTTAATTTGATTGGAAGACAGGTAAAAACATTTGGCATTAGTTTAGCAAACATAAGAATGCAGCATGGAGTGTACAGGAGAAAGTTGAATAAAAACATTTATTCAGTTTCAATAATAACTGACTACCTACCAAATAGCACTGGTGTTCTGAAGATACATACGTTTACATTGTTCTACAAATTTGATTTAGTTTCATTATCAATTGACTTCAGGCTTAAAACCTTCAACCGCTGTTGATTTTCCAGAATAAGCATTCCAGTGACTGTAAATCAGGATAATCCTGCTTCTGGAAAACGTTTTGGTCTTGATGAAAGCTCTTATTCACAGAGAAGCAATTTTCAGAATGCAATGCTTTTTATCAAACAATGTATGATCTTACTTTTAGAGAAAATGTATTTAAAAAATGCTATTTAGTTTTTTGATGCGAGAGTCAGCTTTATTTTTGAAATGGAATTTAATAAAAATAGGTGGATGTTATTTTTCATGACGCCCCATAAATGTTTTATTTTAAGAAGTGAAAGACCATTTACTGATGAATACGTTTCTGTGTTAGACTTTAATTGACATATTAAGCTATGAGTATAATCCAAGAAAATCTCTGTTTCTTCTTTGTATTGTAGTTGAATAGCTGTTTGGACTGTAAAGTACAATGAATGCATCTGAATAAACTCTCTGTCACCAGTATTTAGAAGCTGCTTGATTTTCCTTTAAATGCCCATTAGTTGTTTAAAAGTGAAACAGGGATACAAAGAAGACATCTTTAACTTTAAGCTATAGAAAAATAACCTCCACAGTTTTATTTATTTAAATATTTTACCTATGAATATATTCACACAAAGATGCTTATAAACGATTGCTCTTGGTGTAGATGTTGGGATCCATGTGAGTGTTTTTGTTTTGGTGTGTGAATGTTTGGTGTCTCCTGACAGAGGATCTTCACATTCTTACCTTAATATTTAAAATTTTGTTTCTGAGTCTGATTTCCACATGTGGGCCAGGAAGCTATTGGAGATCATGTCAGTGGCTTTACATAGTTTTCTCCCTTCTTTAACAGTGGTTTTACTCAAATCTCTTATTTTAAACTGCTGTGTTTTTTGTCTCACTGGGTTGATAACCCAGAGCATGGGCCAACTTTTCATTAATTTGTCAGCCTATCTTATGTCCTGGAGCACTGTCACAAGAACTGCTACATGCCACCATTCCTAAAAATCCCCTGGAACTTACCCCAGTGGCTGTAAATTAAGTTATCCACTATTCTCACAGAATACTGAGTTAATCTCAAGTAAGACTTCAACAAAAAGTTAACTCTGTCTCTCTACCACCTCATTGTCCCTAAGATTAAGAGGGCCCCCCTACCTTCAGGTCAACTTCACAATCTGTCAAAATCCAAAGAGCTATAGAAAAAGTTACCAATGTCTTTCTCAGTCCCAGTATCATTTGCTCTTTGTTCTCTCCAGTGGGGGTTGGATTTTTTTTTTGCCACTGAACAGAAAAAAACCCCTCACACTGCATTAACTATTGAGGGTTGAATCAGAATCAGATCACCATAAAGAATACTTACTCACTCCCTCTGATATCATCTGCTTTTGAGTGGGTCCAGAAAGCAACAACTTGTCTTCCATATCACCTGGTCTGTTTCTACAGAGAACACCACATTCAAGACTCACTTTGGACATTTTGAGTAGTTCGTCATGCCTTTTGGGGTTTTCAGGTCCTGAATAGCATTCTCCATGACTATCTTAACATCTTTGTGTATCTGAATGACATCCTGATCTTCTCCAACATCTTGGACAAACACCGGGTCCATGTTAAAAAAGTCCTCCAATGCCTTCTAGAAAATAACTTCTTTGTGAAAGCAGAAAAATGTGAGCTCCTTGTGTCTTCCATAACTTTTTTGGGTTACATCTCTGCAGGTGGGCAGGTGAAGATAGATTCAGTAAAGGTCTGTGCAGTCCAGGAGTGGCCCATCCCTGACTCCAGGAAATAGACGTAGAGTCTCCTGGGGTTCACAAACTTCTGCAGTAGATTCATTAGCGACTTCGGACTGATTGTTGCTCTCCTCACTGAACTCATCTCCACAAAGAAAGTCTTCATCAGGACCCCCAAAGCAGACTAAGTCTTCTCCTCATTTCTCTGACTCCTCATTCCAGCTCATTCTGCAGGTAGATGCTTCCAACAGTGAAGTTTGGGTCTAGTTTACCCTTCTCTGTCAATGACCTCCTGCAGTACTGACCTCACTGGTCAGTAGTGCAGCACTAACCAGTGTCTTATACCTGAACACCCGCAGAATGTTTATGTTCCAAACATAAACATTCTGCATAAAAGTTTATGCTGTATAGCTGCATAAATCAAGCAATTTGATTTATGCAGTTTTGTAACTGACCTCACTGGGACCACCACAATCAGCCCACATCACTCCTTCAGTCTGTCACCTGCTTCTCTGACTCCCCACCTCTGTCTATCTCAAGCCACTGTTCAGATCACCTCCTGGTTCTGTTGCTCTGGATTCCATTTTGCAACGCCGTTCCACTGTGACAAGCTGCTGGAAACACCTGTAAGAAACCAGCATCATCAGAACCGCTCACCCGTTCTCATCTTCAGAGAATATATGCACTTCTCTCCAGATCACCACATTCACCATCAGCAGTGTGAGCAACCCATCTCCTTCCTCTGCACGCATCATTTTTATAATTCTGCATATCTGAATTAATCACTCAGCTCTTCCCCCACACCGGTTTCCCTTGCCTGCTGCTGCTCCAGACAGTTCAAAATGAACTATTTTCACTTACCTCATCCATGTGGCAGTAATTGTGACCTGCATCAGGGTCAAACTGGGGAATCATGACTCTGGATAAACCAAAGCTGCTCTAGTTCGATAAAAACGGAAAAGTTGAAGCCAAATTTCTCATGTAAACCTAGAGTTTACCTACCCAGAAAATTAAATAGACCATTTGATACATTTTGATAGTTAACAGCAAAGAAAATAATAGTTTGATTGGAACTGTTTGTAACATTTCAAACATTTAGAAACAGTTTAACATGTTTTAAAGCTGATTGCTGTAAAAACTTCTGAGTCCAAAAGTTATCACTTATCAAGATGTTCAATGTCTAGAGTACAAATTCATTCCTTTAGCTTCTTATTAGATTATTAGTAACAAAAAGGCATCAATACCAGAATAATGGCAACAAAATGAAGTAGAACACATGTCAATACTTTTTTTATTAATTGATAACAAGTATAGGTATAGATTTACACTCTGTTCAAACTAATTTGATTTATGCAGTTTTGTAAATATTCTGTACGTGCAAGTTAAAGAGAACATAACAGTTTAGAAAAATCCCACGTCGTTTCTCACAGCTGCCCTGAGAGTTTCAAAGATAAATCACAATGTGGTGTTGGTATCTGACATAGCATCAGATGACACATAAAGACCAGGTGAACTACTGAGCTGGTGAAAAATTATCCCTCATAAAGTAACGACAATATGACTGGTGACAAAAAATAAATTACAAATCTGACAGCATTTATGTAAAAATGTGTTTCCATATAGGAACTGTAACAGGAACTTCATTTTAGATTCTATTGACTTTGAAGGAAATTACATGATATAATCAACTTTTAACCACTGCTGCAAGGGGACACTGCTAGCAGTGTCCCAATGATCACTATCAAACTACAAGCATTTTTTTTATCCATTATGAATCCGTTGTGTAAGTGCTGGAGCATAATTGTACTAATAAGTTTTGAAGTGCTCACATGTTTCAGAAATAGAGTTTAATTAGTTTAAAACAATATTTTATACATGTTTACCTGAACTTAGCATGTAGCTTTTTATGTAAGGTTCTGCTGTGCAGACATAAGAACCCTACCTTTGAAAAGGTAACTGTCTCAATGTCTTGTTTCAGAGCTAACAGCTAAATAAAATTAGAAATTTTAAAACAACTCCATTCTCCATATGTCTATGCGTTCAGTGTGAACATGTTCTGGTGAATTCATTTTTTGTTTTGTGGATCTTTGAATTTTACAACGCTGTTCTAAGATGAAGATGAACAGAGAGCATTTCTCTTTTTGCGATATTTAAACCTATTAAGAGAGAAAACCGAGAGACATTTGAAACCAATGCTTGATACTTCATGTGGAAAAGAGTTGCAACATTCCTTCATAGGCAAGCGCTTGGTGACTTTAGGCAGTTAAACAACACATTAGTCTTCAACCGGAGCCACTATAGATAATGTCTGCCTTTCCGTTCACTCTTACATTGACAACAGTACCTGTTTTCTCAGCTTAAACTTAACATCGGCTGCAGGTTGGTGCTCCAGCCACACTGTGTTGTGTTTGCACTCCATCTCTGTGATTAGCATGCACACAGAGAGTGTAGGTTTGCATTTACAAAACACCAACTGAGTAATAAGGCTTCAGCTTAATGGACTCTGTTACTTTGACCTTTTCTCTATCATGTTTAAACAGAACCAGGACATTATATTAAATACGCTTATCAGGCTTAAAGTGCTGTTGAAGTCATGATCAAAACAATAGTTTTACATTTTGCTTCCTTTGGTAAGAAAGTTTCTTTTTCACAACTAAAGCAATAAGAGAGGTGAAAGTGAGATTTACTCTGCAACATGGACTTGATGCAGAGTCTGTACAACAAATACTAAAGAGATGTCAAATGGCACATTTTGAATAATAACAAAAAGTCAAATGAACAGCTTTGAATCAAAAAGAATTATGAACACAAATGTTCATTGTTCACTTTGTGTAAGGATTGTTATTTGTTCAGAATATATTGGTAGTAAGCAATGTACATGCATAATTTCCGTTCTAATCAATGTGAGGTGAACTTGGAACTAATTCTCATGAAGGATGAACTTTTACATGACTAAATATGCAGGTCTACTGACAATGACCTTTCATACAAACACAGAACTGTGAAACAGCAGGTGGAATGTAGCTATTCTGTGTTCAGAATATTCATTGTTTTAAACTTTTCTTTCTCCAATTAATAGTTTTGCAAGGTTATTGTTAAACCTGCCCTCACTGTTTTTTAGTTCTTTAGACATGCTGCCGTATCAAATATATATGTAGTTTATTTTTAGAAAGCTTTATAAAACTCTACTCCAAAAAAAAAAAAAATGCTGGTTCAAACCATTGAGAAAAAAATGCCTGAATCTCTATGTTGTTAACGTTGTTGAGACTGGAGTTGTTTTAACATAGCAAAATAAAATAAAAATAATAATAATGAAAAATAAATAAATAAAAACAGTAACATTAGTTTGAAAACTATTTTTTTGTTTCATCGGAGATAAAGGAGTTATTTACTGCAGCCAATATTGTGATGGGTCATAATCAGAATTCCCTGAACTACTGCATAAAAAAAAAAAACAATCTAAGTAACAAAGTAACTTCATTGCTCATTTCCAGAAGATTAAAAACTAAAAACAAACAAAATACTATAACCATCAAGTTCACTGTGTGAAGCACACTTTTAAATGTATAACAAGAAAGTGTGGGTAAAATGTGTAAATAAATATTTTTGACATATGCTGAAATGCTGAAACATAAATATGTTGAATGAGTCTTTCTTAACAGTACATAAATCCATATTTAATGTTAAAGGTGAGGTGACATAAAACCCAACATGCTAGTGGTTAAAAACTCTAAGTTTGATAACAAAATAATAGTACCAAAACAATTATCTTATGTCAGAAGACGACCTGTCAGCTTCATCAACCCATTCACCAGACACACATTGGTGCATGCTAACTAGCTCCAGCTAACATTTTGGCCTTTTGGTGAGAACAAGCAAAGACCACATAAATCAAATCAGCATAAACTTGAATTCAATAACAGAAATGAGCATAATCTATGTTAGATTCATCCCTCCAGTGAAAAGCGTGCAAGAAGATTATTCATCCCAAGAATTAACTGTGAAGCTGGCCTTGCCCACACTATGATGAGAAACACAACGATGCTGCCGAAAAACAAAAACAAAAGAGTAGGACATTCACATTACATGAGATTCCTACCCCCGTACTTCCTGACCTCAGTGGTGTGACAGAGCTCTTCCAGGTCAGACTGTTGTGTGCATCAGTCAAACAGACAGGGCTCAGTTCTGTGCTCTGCTGGCTCAGCCATCTTTGTGTGCTGTGGGGACAGTGCCTCTCCTTTCCCTTGTGGGTTATTACCCTGATCCAAAGCGACAGATCTGTTTTTCTGGGAGGATGGGCTTATGCGGGATATTTCTGTGGATTTAGAGCCAACTGGCAACGTGTTGTGGACTTTTTCTTGCAATGGTGAGGAAGCTGAGATTCTGGTCGGACTCTTTCTCTCAGATGCAAGGTTTACAGGTAACTTTTCCACTTTCCTGGGTAGAACAGGAGGTCTCTCTATCACAGGAGAAGTCTTGTCAGATGAAGTGCATCTTGGTACTTCTACCTCTTGTGAAAGTAGCTGCTTGGTTGGAGGCACTGTATCTCCACAGCTTGCTTGTCCTCTCTCTGCCTCCTGTTCATCCATCTGACTCTTGACCTTCTTTTCATCATCCGGCTTGCTTTCTGTGGCGCAGGCTGTGGGGATGAACACCAGGCACACAGATGAAAACATTAAATGACTGATTAAAAGAAAAAAACAAACAAAATGGCTAACGTTATTCTCATCAACTGTACCATGAGCTTCATCTTCTTTGCAGGAGGGCAGGTCCCAGCGGTTGCCCCGGAAACGGATGGGTGACTTCTGTAATACAGCCTTGAGTTCTAAAAGAGATCAAAATTCAAAGCTAATTTGTGATGTAACTACTGTGGAATGTCAAACAAGGATGTAATATTTATGTTATGAAAACCATAACTATACCTTGCGTCATCGTCAGTGCCTCCTCATGGACAGATACAGCTCTGCGCTGTGGGAGGGGCTTCAAGTGTTGGCGTACTTTAGGAAGACTCTCTGAAAGAACACAACAATAAAAACTATAGGTTACTTTCGTAACCCCGGTTCTCTGAGTAGCATGAGACACGAAACGAATGCTATGAAAGAGAACCATCCAAAAATGATCTTCCTCTTTGATAGAGTCGAAATAATAAACAAAAGAGCTGGAGGTGAGCCAAGGAGCTCTTCCAGGAGGACCTGGAAATAGCAGGTACAGTTTTCCCATGAGAAAATGAGAAATCAACTCAACCACAACGGCTTTTATGTACAGTCACTGAGCAGAACTCCAGTGCTGATGAAAAGGCATATTGATGCTTATTTAATATTTGCAGCAGGGCACTTGGACAACCCCATTAAACTTTAGAAGTATAAAGTCTTGTCACATGAGGTCAAAGTTGAATTCTTTGGTTGCCAATGCACAGACCATGTTTGGGGGAATATTGAAAGAAGGATGAAAGGAGAAATGTCCATGGGCATTTATGTTAGGAATCTTAAGGTGAAACTAGTGTGAATTTCTAAGCAGGACAAATGACCCAAACAAAAGCCACCACAAAGCCAGTGAAACTCTTATTGGTTCATGATAAACAAAGTAAAACTGACAGAAAATTTCTGTTGGTATGTTCAGTACTTATTCTCTTTGTTACTCCATTTCAGTACCCATAATTTAATTTGTGGACTAATTATGCTTTGATTTTCCTGCATGTGTGAATTGCTTGGATTGTTTCAATATTTAATGTGACTAGTTTGGTTAGGTTAAACTTTATTAATCCCATAGGGAAATTGGGATTATCTGTTGCTCACACATTAATTCACATCCACACAACATTAAAATAGTATATGAACAGTAACATAAGTATATGTTTATCATAAAAAAAATAAAAAACACTTTCATATTTTGAAACTTTATATAATCCTCTGTGTGTATTTAAGCATACCCTCAGTGACAGATTGTACTTTCTCGCTGCGATCTGGTGCGCCGTCACCTCTGCGAGATTTTGGGGCTGAAGAATGAAGTTCCTTCCTTGGAGACAGGGGAGGGATTTCACCCTGCAACCCGTCCCTGCTGCCATTCTAGGGATGAGGATCAAAATAAATGGACTGTAATACATTTAGACAACAGTTTCAAGTAGTTGCAGGGGAATTAAACAATTTAAATATGTTCAGAAAATGTCAATAATAATATCGATAAAATTCAATGGGACTTGTAATACACACAATACAGGCCTAACAGTCAGGTGGGGGTCACTATTATTTAAACATGTTCACAAGATTGAGAAAACACTGAGACCAGTCGTGTAAACTTGTTGTCTTGTTTTAAGTTGTAAAATGCAATAACAATGAAAAACGGTTAGTTTTATTTAGTTAGTTCTAGTTGTTTATTCCTGTCATTTCTGCTTCCTTGTGTCAGACACTCTCCCCACTCTCTCTGCTATTTGCCTCCCATTTCCAGGATTACTCCATTTGCATATATATTCTTCTCTTCTGCTTCCCACGTTCCTTGTCAAATTTCATGTTAGCCCCTGAGTTTTTACACAATTTATACGCAATAAACTTTCACTTTCCTGTCAGCATTTCAGTCAAATCCCTGCTCAATTCATGACATTAATTGGTTGGAATCCGTAGAGGTTTATGAAGAAAAGTCATATTGGGAAAGTCATATTTAACAATCTATTTAATTAGCAAACAGGAGTTTCAGAAATGCATGGAGGAACCAGAGGCAACCACAACAGCTTGGTACCTACTCCTCACCTTGCCACCAGCTTAGGTACTTGATCAAATACTGCTTTGGGATGGCATCCCATTCCTTAACCAGCCAGTAAGGAGTGAGAGAGGTTGTTCACAGGTCGGGCCTATATTCAGCCTTTCTACCGCCATATTCTAATAAAGCCTGGTCTATGGGGAAGAGTTCTGACATCTTGGAGGACAGAGTTCAGTTACTGTACATAAGAGTGAAAGTGATTACCATTGGTTGCAGGATCTTATCTTGAGTACATTCCACATTGTCTCCAAATATCACAAGTCTTGTTTTTTTGTGAAGGAGATGTTATCTCAAATAGTAATAGAAGCAAAAGCTGTTTTGCCGTTTGGCATTCTCAACTCTATTGACAGCCCACCCCTCCAGACCACCTGCGGCAGTTGCAGCAGGTTCCAGTCCCTCCTTCTGTCTCAGTCATTGTGTGTCGGGCAAAACACTTCACCCACCTTGCCTGCTTGTCAGTGGCACTGGTGTATGGTAGCCTTGCCTGGGTCAGACTGCCTCAGGGCAATTGTGGCTACTATCAGTAGTGTGAAGCTCTTCCTCTTCCAAGTCCAGGTCCTCTGGACTTGGAAGAGGTACAGACCGTTTTATCATTTACAAGTACAGACCGTTTTATCATTTATTGTATATCTATTCTATGTGCTAATGAACAATTTCTGTCTAATTTAGAATATGTTTGACAACAAAAACACTTTTTTCTATAACTGTAAAAACAATATCAGTCAAGATCCATACAAACTTGTATTTCCTTTTCATTAAGTGATCAAACAAATGCTAACTCAGTCACATCACTGTGCATCTGCCTTATATTTAAGGTGCATAGAGAAGTGCTGCTTTTGGTAAATAAGGCTAGAGAACATGTGAAACTTTGACCCAGCCTTACTCATAGTTACACAAATACTACTCAGATGTTGCAGCAATGAGACAATGACATTACCTAATGTCCTGTGATGTTCTGCAGACTCTCTGTCACTTCCTCTCTCCCTCTCTGTCTCTCTTTCTCTGTCTCTCTCTCTGTCTCTCCCTCTCCTCAGCATGTTTTCTGCTCTCTCCCCTCACACCGGTAACCCATTAACTCATCAGCCCAGGTCTTTTGTTCCAGCATTCACCCTCACAGTATTTAATGTTATGCTATGGGTGAGGATCTTGAATCTTGATAGAATATAGGTTTCCATTTGGTCTATTTTTGTAATGATATAAATTGTCCGTTCTGACTGGTGTGTTACCTGCTCTGTTTCCATTGGCCTGCCATCATGTGTGTGAGCTGTAAGTTGGACTTGCTCTGATGAGCTGGTGAAGGCAGGAGCAGAGGAGGGGCGAGCAGCTGGGATGGGTGGAGGGAGTTTGGCTGAGAGAGGTTTAGGGGGCAGAGGACCCATGATGCACTCAGGAAGGGAAGGCTTTGGGTAAAGCGGTTCTGGTCGGTTGGGGTCTTGCACTCTCAGAGGATGCCTGGACTCAGCTAAAAACAAAAGTTGAAAGTGAAATGATACAGAATCACTGAATGGATAAATGTTTAGCAGTCATTGTGACTGCTAAAGGAAAGCAGTAAACCTGCTCAAGATTTTTACCCTGACTATCCAGTGCAACATAAAGGCTCCAAACAGAATGAAACTGATTGAACTCTGTCATTTGTACCTGATGAAGTGGACATTATTCTGGACTTGATGTCTTTGGGAGGTAGTTCAGGTTTGTTTAGGATAGCACCTTAGGGACAGAAAAAGAAGACAATGCAACATATGACAAGGTAATCTAAACATGCCATTAAGAAACAATTCATCTAACCTAAATCTGTACCTTCTAAGTTACTGTCATTCAGTGTTAGCCCACAAGCCACTATATATAATACTTATGTTGCTTATAAATAAAATCATTCTATTCACAGTCAGACAGCAATAAAAAAGGGTGGACAAATGAAAACAGTACGTGAGGCTATTTCAATTTATCTGCTCACAGAAGCTGAAGTGCTGAATTTGTCCAGCTTCATCCATGTTGAAAGTAGTGGGATATGACCTGAAACTTTACACTGTGGAAATGAAACTAGGTGTACTGACACACAGTCACGGCTAAATCATGGAGCATAGAGGACCCTTAGGATAGAGGACAACTGGCTTAGATCAAAGCAGAGTAATGTGTTAGAATAGCCTAGTCAAAGTCAAGTTTGACACCCAATTCTGAATCTGAGGGAAAATTACTGTTCATTGACAATCTCCATCTAAAATGCCAAACTATTTTGCTATGAGAGACCTGGTTCATAAAAGTGCCGGAGTCAGAGTATCCGATCAGTTCGATAAAAAAAAAAAAAGTTACGGTTCCACTGAAAACCAGCTCAGTGTAAACAGGGCCTAAATGTCCAACACTGGTAAGAAATGCAGCAAAAGAAGGGTAGCTCAACAAGTAATGACTCCGAAGGGCAGTTTAGTCTGGAGCTCATAGCCAAAGAGAAATCATCTAAATACTAATGTAGACATGCAAAAGGCAAACAGTAAATTTTTGAAGTGACATTTTTTCTTAAAATATAAATATGTAGAAATACTTTTTTTTATATTCTGAGTCTGATTTTCCATCAGAAATGGAATCTACCGGTGCTGTTGTAAATTTACCTTCAGAGGTGGCTTTTCTCATCTCCTCGTCTTTACTCTGTAACAGACACATTAAACAACATCATTTTAACACTAGGACTTCTCTACAGAACATTCTCATCAGAACTCTGCAATCTGTAAGATACTAAATTAGACCAAGGTCTGCTTCTCTCACTGTACAATTGCAGGAGCTGATGAAGGAGCCGTGCACAATTAGCTTAAAGAACTGAGCATTCTTTCAAGGTCATGTGAACCAGAAATTTTAATCAAGCAATCTGTGGGTATTCTTCAGGGGTCAAAAATAATCACAGGAACAGTGTAATGAGTGTTTCTTTACAACTTGTGGAACTGACAGCTCTTCTCAACATTTAAATGATAACTTTAGGCCGAATAATCACAAGCATCATGTAAATAAAGTTGTTATAGTCTTATATATAACTATGGAACCTTGAAATCAGAAGAACCATTTAATTTAAGCTAAATTAAGTTTTGGGAAAATGTGCATAAAGGAAAACAAAAACGTGCCAGAGGTTGTGTCCACATTAGGGGTGTGCCATATCGCCTTGTTTATGGTAATACTAGTGGCTTGTTTGACCCTGGTGAAAAAATTTAACTGAGCCTTACCTGTCCAATACCCAAGAGCCCAGACCCTCTGTATGAAGCAAACAGCAAACAAGGGGCTGTTTTTTACCAGGCTAGTCCTTCCCTTATTGTAAATATCAACAAACTTCAATCCAGTTAGATGACCAGGTGACTAGCTTCTTCTTTGTTTTAATGGCGGTTGGAGGAGTTACCACAGCGCCTGGCACTAGGGTAGTCTGCTTCCCAGTCCAGCCTCAGTTAAAGGATGTCATCATTTGATATAGCAATATAAATTTTTTCACCAGTGTCAAAAAAATCTACTGGTATTCCCGTAAACAAGATGATATGGCACACCCCTGGGTCCACACACTGACACACACTCCTACCCTGTCTACCTGGCACATCTTGGTTTCAGCAGGTGGAGTTTTGGACACTCCCATTCTGTGCAGCATCACCTGAAGCCTCTGTTCAAAGCCAGGTGTGCCATCGGATGCATGTTTCTGAAAAGCGAAGAGCAGAGATGTGTTCATACGAATGTTACTGCACAAAAGCATCACATGCACCAAACTGGCAACACACAGAAGAGGTGCTTCAAAACTAGCAGTAATTCCATCTGACTTAAGTAGATTCATTGCATAAAACCTACATGTTTAGATGTTCTTGCATTTCTTATTTGCTGCAAATCAGTGTGATCCCCTATAGCTCTGCAGTGTAGAGTAGAACATAGGGGTATTGCATTGGAGAAGAATTAAGTAATTGAGAATATGAAAAGAAAGCCAATCATCATCAAGCCTAGTTTGGTTTTAGTAAATCTAACTAAGTTCAGCCAAGTCAAGCCAAGTTTAACTAATCCTTGTCAAGTGCATGGTCACCTCTCTTGGTAGACCACATGGTTGATCACAGATTCCCTGATGCAAACAGTGAGTTCTTACCTAACTTTGTTGCACTTAAGTTAAATAATAGCGGACATTTCTGGAGCCTTGCAACCCTAATGAGTATGAAACTGTTTACAAGCCAGGTTTAATCTGCCATGTCTGCTAATGAGTGGAACTGTACAAAACTGAAACATCTTGTTGATGAACACATCAACAGACTCACATATACACTGGAGACTGCAGCCAGGTTCTTCACACAGCAATAAAACAGATACATTCATGAAAAATATTCATTGATGTCAACTAGTTAAAGGGTGAAATTCCACTTCAAAATCATTTTGATTGATTTAAATTACTCTTGCTTTTTGTTGTGCATCTGTTATAAATGTGAATCATCATGCTTGTGCTCCAATAAATATTCATGGCATTGGTGACCTTAGTGTATTGTCAGACTGACCTTATTGGGTGTATTATCCTTGTCGTCTGGCTCTATTCCTGTCAGCAGTATGAGACTCTGGCTCTTGTTTTCTCTCAGTCTTTTGGTCACCCTCAGTCTCCTCTCCACATATGATGGAGCTTCTGGCTCAGGTGGTGTTGTAATGAATGCAGGAGTGGTGCTGAAGTGTGGTATTGCAGGAACTGCTGCTTGCTCCGGTTCAGAAAGTACAGAGGTGGTGAGTTCAGGGCTTGTTGTGATGGTGGGGTAGGAAGGAGTCATCTCACTGGATTGCGTTGTGGTCAATGACTCAGCGGGGGTTACTGTTTCCCTCACAACGTCGGCAAGATAGCGGCCGGGGGCGGCAGTTCCTTCTGCAGTAGTGGCATCATTATAAATGTTAGCATCCTCCTCTGACTCCTTCTCTCTTTCCTTCTCCCTCTCGTTGTCTCTTTCCCTGCCTCTGTCCCTGTCTTTGGCCTCCCGTAGGGGTCGAATGAGATCTGCAATGGAGGTCCTTTTGACCTTGACCCCTTCAGCTCCATGTCCTCCATCTCCACTGCCTGTCTTGGCAGCTCGGCCTGCTCGAGCCCTCTTGAAGGCGAAGAAATCACCAAACTTTTTCTTTATATTTTTTGTAGGAATTGTGGTGGTGGTGGAGCAAGTTGTGGATGGGAAGGTGGTAGATGAGGAAAGGGAGCGAACATCAATGGATGGAAGGGAAGTGTCAGTAGATGTGGCAGAGGGAGAGGTGGTGGGAGTGGTGGTAGATGAAGGGATGTCAGATGGAGAGGAAAAATAGGTGGAGCTTGGCACTGTGGGAAGGATTTGGGCAGGGTTTGACTCCTCCCATCGGCCTTTTCTGCAGTGGGGAGACAGCAGAAAGAGCAACAGAAGAAAGGAGACACTCAGTACTACAACTACTGGTACAAAACCAAGTAACATGCTCTACTCTGGTTCACAAAACTAACACTCATGCAAATGGCAGACAAAGCAAAATCAACTCTCAGAGATCAGGATGTTTTGTCCCAGAAAAAGCAAAACTTGTAGTGTGTGACGTCTAGAAGCCACTGAACAGATTGGCCATTTGGACCAACTATTTATCGTTAGTGTCACATGTAAGGACTTTAAATTTACCTGCTTTCTTGAATAGAACCAACTGTGCATGACCACAGCATGTACACATTAATGGAAGGAACCTACATGTGGTCCATGGTATAATCATGAGTAAGGATATTCTAATGACTAGGTGTCATTTAGAAATGTACTGTGAAATTGGCTGGTCAACACTAACTGATGGCTGGGCAGTCGGAAATTAAACAAATCCAGCTTTTTTCTGATCATTGAACACACCATATATAAGCTCCACCACATCAAGCAGAAAACGCTCTTTGATGTGGAGGCTGTTGCTGATGGATGAAGATTCAGTTTAGCTGTTTTCAGCATCATGGAGGTACAGGAGAGCTGATTGGAGCACAGTAAAACAGCTGCTTTCCCTTTTTGACTTTCTAACCTCCGCATTAGGCTGTTTTTGAAAATCAGTGAATCTCTATGTTTGTTATCTAAAAACTAGATTAATGCTTCTCTCATTGAACAAATTTGTCAATATCACATCTATCTCCAATTTCCAATTTTTTAAAACTTGTTATATTTTTCTAGGCTTTTAATTCATGTATTAATGCTGTCAGCACTGCCATGTTATATTTCATCGTAAAATCATGACACTACATTTAGTAGTTTTAAAAAACTAGAATCCTTCACATCACATCTAGGGACATTCACATCACAAACATCAAATGTGATCAACGACTGAAATCAATGATAAAATCCTCTGAGAGGAGATTAGAGGGTAGTGACCAGGGGTTAGGGTTAGGGGGTGACAGGAGGACAATGGAAGACATTCAGATCAACAGAAGGGGAGCTAATCAACAAGCAGCCACCTGTCACCTTAAACATCCTTCCTGGTCATGACAGTAATATCCACATTCAGAAACCCTGAATATCCCACTGAGGAACACGCTTAGCCATTTTGGAATGAACCATGCAAACATCACTAACACAGTTGGAGCATCAACTAGAAATGATCAACTAATTGATTGCATTCACACATAAAAACTACAGATCAGTCTGATATATGTTATACTGAATAATGAGTATAACTCCTTTATATCTGCCTTCAAAGTCAAAGTCACATATACATTAAATTTAGGGTGGTTGCAACAACTTTTGACCCACATTGAACTAAAGAACAATTTAGTTCAATTTGTTTTATACGAACAAATTGAACTAAATTGTTTAATAAAACTTCAAAAACCTGCAAGTTTTTGAGGTTTTATCAATAAACAGATTCAAGTGAAGAGTATTTACAGCATTGATTTGTTTTCTCTGACTTGCAGGTTATCAACTTCTGAAGTAAATCTTAACTGATGGTGACCCATTCTTGTCTTACTGATGCTTAGATTTTATCTCTGTTTCTGAAATTTTGTTTCCCCATTTTCCTTTTGAGAAACCAACTTTAGGTTCTCAATAGAGCATTCTTCTGATTTTTTAATTACTTTGCCATTAGTTTTGGCTTGCAACAAACTGTATAGTCATATACATATAATAAAAAAAAAGGTCCTGGATTGTTATGAAAAATTAGAGATTTTGGTCTCACTCTTCATTTAGGGCAGAGGAAGCCAACAACCTGGATGAAAAGCAATCCCCCACATTGGTTGTATTCACCATTGTTGGAACTAATAGTATCCAAATTTTCTTCTCCAGGTTACAAAATTCCTCACATTCTTAACAACCACAGAATATTTCATTAGAGAAAATAAGTTTGCACCAGCCTTCTGCTGTCCTGCAGTGTTTCAGTCTGGCCTCTATGTTTTTGTTGTAGACAAGTACATTCTTTGTTGTCTTTCTTGCCCTTTGTCAAAAGTCTTGGCCAGTGCAGATGCACTTAGACTCTCCAACTGCCCATGCCAAACAACCTTTGCCCCTGGTGGCAAAATGGGTTTAAAGTCCTCAATAGGAGACAGTTCTGGTGTAAGTTAATTTGAGTCTGGGCAAAGGTTTGTCCAAAGAGGCTAATAAACCTATGAGCATAAAATAAAAAATACACCTTGTTTCTACATAGTATTCTAGAATGAAACAAAAATGGTAAGTAAAGCCACAAAGTTATCAAAACACAGTATTTATGTCACAGCAAAAGCTCTGCAATAAACTGCACTCCTGAAATAAAACGCTCCTCTTTTGTGTTTAATGCAGAGTTTCAGAGTTGGGAAAATACCTGAACATAGAGAAGCATTGCTTGTATGCATTATTGTTGCAAATATAAATATGTCATTGTGCTTTCTTATACAATGTTAATAAAGGAATTCTACAGAGTTGCTTTTAAAATGCAATCATTCAACCACATAAAGTTTGATATTGTAAATAAAAGCAATTGAGTTTTAAACAAAAGAGGCTCATTAGTTCTAAAATGTATCTGAATGCTTAAACTGAAAACAATTCAGATAGTTTGCTCATGTGCTAAAAGGCTGAGCAAGCAGTTAGTAATAGGAAAAGATTGGAAAGTAAACATTTCTCCCACTTCACCAACATTTTCTGTATAGAGCTACAGTATATCACTGTTTCTCAACTCAGTCACCCACCATGATTACAAGATGTGGAAAAATACATGTCAAAAATAGGAGACACCCATTAAATGTTCAGGTCTTTAAAAAAAATCATAAATCAATGTCTGTTCTTTTATTTATCTCTGAAGAAGAAAGTGATTAATTACAGGTACACATTAAAACAAATATTGTATTACTCACTAAAAAAAGATTACTACAAAAATGTGTCTCTCTAAACTGAGAAGTTAGGACACCCTGCACTCTAAATATCTTGTCTTTCTCCTTTTTGCTTAAAATAAGCATCTACCAGTCTCTAGATGCTCTAATGCATAATTGTGTATGCAGTAATTATGCACTGCATACATAATTACTGCGCAAGTTGTAGTTTTGACCATATCATATTTTTTTTTGCATATTTTCTAATTCCAAGCTGTATAAACTTGAATACTTACTGGATATAAACATATTAGCTGATGTGTATGTGTTTAATGAGGGAGAGTGGGGCCTGCAGAAATCAACACTCTATATCAAGGTGTGCATAATTATGAGGCAACTCTTTTTCCTCAGGAAAAATGGGCCAAAAAGAGATTTAATTAATTAAATTAAGTTTATCCAACCTAATGTATTAAGTTGTTTTAACTTGACAAGTTTAAATCAGTCTTACTCAAATCATTTAGTTTACTTAAAATAAAGAAGTAACTATTAAAGGATCCTTTTTTGGCTCAGGCGGCCTTCATTTGAGAGTAGTTAGACAGGAAAGTGGGTAATGAAAGAGGGGTAAGACATATGGCAAAGGTCATCAGGCCAGGAATCGAACGTGTGACAGCCGCGTCGAGGACTAAGGTCTGCTTATGTGAGTTGAGCACATAAGCACCCCTGCACCACCACAGCAACACGGTCAGTACAGGATCTGTCCCGAGTTAAGTTTGAGTCATGACGTCAGACGTAGGATACGAATGTGGCATTGAATTTAATTGTTTCAAGAAAGTCAAAGTAAAAAGTTCCTTTAAGTTAAAAATTTGTAACTTTTAAGTTAATTCAACACAAAAGAACTAAGTTGTCATCACTAAACCAAAAGAATTAAATGATATTAATGTATATAAGTCCATAACCCTAGCCCAAATAGACTTTTCACAGTGTGGTAAACTTCTGTCTGGCTTTCATGGGTTTTCTTCTTGTTATGTTACTTGTTTTAGAATTTAACATTTCTTTTGTAACACACTGTTGCTTTAAATGATATAGTAACATTGTGTGTTTTCTACTGTTTTATAATAACTCACAATGCATAGTCAGGAATGATTTTCTTGGTGAAGAACTCTTCTACTCCCTCATCCACTCTGCCCATTGCCTCATTATCTTCCTTCTTTTCTTCGGACACTGGTTCCTGTGAAGAAAAAAATCAAATAAAGAGGGATAAAAATCTGTGTCATCAGTATTAAAGTACCATTCTGAAGATTAAAGTAGTGATTGACCTCCTAGCATTCAGTTCCAGTCACAATGTCTGATGTGATTGCCATTATATAGTTTGTGATAATAAACTGCCTACTTGCATTTCTGAGTGTTTATTTCTAAATATGTCATTGGTACACTTAGCCACACTTATTGCTAAACATGCCCTTAGTGTTTGAATGCATAAGATACAGAGAAATACATTCTTACTGCTTTGTACTTCTATCAGGACTTAGCCTGATCAGTGAGCACAACATTTTTTTTTTTTACTTTAACACAATTAATTTGCTTTTCATGCATTCCCAACTTTGTAGGGCAGTATAATGCAGTAAAGATTTCTGGAGCAATTTATTTGAAATACGCCAATTCTCACTAGGCAGTAGCCAAGAGTAACACCTGTGCCTTAACTGTGGGTGTTGTAGAGCTCTGTGATGTCGCCACCACAGGCCACTGAAACACTCAAGTAAAATAAGAGATTAAAATATATACTAGTGTCTGAATGATCACAAATGCTAATATATGTCATGTTTTCAGGTTCACAAAGATATTATTCTAAGATTTGGGGGTATTTACATTTTTCTTTATTGTCTAATGAAATGACTTTGCTTCTGTTTTGTTTCATGCCTCCTGTCTGACAGCCACCTGTCTCTCTGTGCCTCATGCCAACATGCTTTTTGGTCACACCACGCAGCTCTTCATTTCATTGTCTCTGACACATATAATCCCATGAATAAATGTGATAACCTTTGAGATATCCATATATAAATTTAAGAATATTTATTATCTATATTAACAACTCTGAGAAATGCAAGTGACGACTGAGCTTCTCATCCTATCTCTAAGGGAGATCCCAGACACACTACAGAGAAAACTCATTTTGGTAGCTTGTATCCATGACCTCATTCTTTTGGTCATGACCCATAGCTCATGACCATAGATGAGGGTAGGAACATAGATCGACCGGTAAATCAAGAGCTTCGCTCTTTGACTCAGCTGTCTCCTTTAAATGACAGACCGGTACAGTGACCGGTTCACTGCAGACTCTGTGCCAATTCGCCTGTCATTCTCCCGCTCCATTTTCCCTCATTCCTGAACAAGATCTTGAGATACTGAAACTCCTCCTCTTTGGACAGGACATCCTCCCTGATCTGGAGAAGGCACTCTACTTGTTTCCGGCTCAAGACCATGGCCTCGGATTTGGAGGCACTGATCCTCATCCTGGCCGTTTCACACTCTGCTGCGAACTGCTCTAGTGAGAGCTGTAGATCACGACCTGATGAAGCTAGTAGGACCACATCATCAGCAAAAAGCAGAGACGCAATCCTAAGGCCACCAAAACCAATCCCCTCAACTCTTTGGCTTAGCCTAGAAATTCTATCCATAAAAGTAATGAACAGAATTGGTGACTAAGGGCACCCCATACCTTACCACTGAGGAGCTCTTTAAACACCTCAGTGACCTCATCACCAGAGATAGGAGAACTACATCCAGAGTCCCCAGGCTCCGCTTCCTCAATGGAAGTGGGATTGCGGAGGTGGGATGTTGGTGGGATTGCGGAGGTCTTGGAAGTATTCTTCCCACAACGTCCCAAGTAAAGGTCAGCAGCACACCATCCCCACTATAAACAGGGTTGGTGATCTACTGCTTCCCCCTCCTGAGACGTCAGATGGTGGACCAGAGTTGCCCTAAGTCATGCGGAAGTCCTTCTCCATGGCCTCTCTGAACTCCTCCCATGCGTGAGTTTTTACCTCAGCAACCACCCAAGTCGCATGCTGTTTGGACTGCCAGTACCCATCAGCTGCTTCCCACTCCTGCTTGGTGCCTCTCACCAGATGCAAATCCAGAGTGAAAGAGTGTCCAACCCCTCTCAAGAAGACTGGTTCCAGAATTAGAGCCATGCATTGAAGTGAGACCGACTATTTCTAGCTTGTACCTCTCAACCTCACACACCATCTTTCCCCACCAGAGGTGGCATTCCACGTCCCAAGAGTCAGAGCTTCTGTAGCCAAGGATCGGATTGCCAAGGTTTCTGCCCTCGGCTACAACCCATCCCACACTACACTCGACCTCTTTGGCCCCTCCCATAGGTGGTGGTCATAGCATCTGATCTGATTCCAATAGTAAACTCATCCCTCTCATCAGGTGTTTTCCCCCCAGGCTTTAAAAACCAGTTATCAAACCATTGATAAAAAAGAACAATCTGGACAAGTCACTACTGAACTACAGGCCGATCTCCAACCTCCCTCCCAGAAAAATTACTGAAAAAGCTGTTCAACAGGTAAATAGTTTCTTAATAATCGACATCCGCTTTGACATCTTCCAATCAGGTTGCTGTGATTACTACAGTGCTGAGACTGCCCTCAAAGTGTTCAATGACATTCACATAAATACAGACTGTGGAAGCACCACAGTGTTGGTTCTGTTGGACCTTAGTGTAGCTTTTGACATTGTTGACTATAACATTGTTAAAGCAACTGTAGAGCTGGGTTGGACTTTCTGGTCCGGTACTCAAGAAAAGGATTTCAGTAGGTAATTTCTAATCGGTGCAGAGAGAAGTCACATTTGAAGTACCCCAAGGTTCAATGGTAGGATACCTCCTATTTAATATCAACATGCTCTCGCTAGCTCAGGTTATAACAAGTAATAAAATTAACTTCCATAACTTTGCAGATGATATACAGCTCTACATTACGATGTCATCAGGACAGGAGATCCATCCAGGCATTGAACAAATACTTAAAACAAATCAGTGCTTGTATGTGTGATAACTTTTTCCAGCTGAACAGAAACCAAACTGAAGTTATCTTTGAACCAAAAGCAGAATGATCTAGAATCAGCATACAGCTTTTGCTATTACAGATACAAACTGGCAATCAGGCCTGAAATCTGGGTGTAGCAATGGTCTCTGACCTGAACCTTCAGAGACACATAAATTAGAAAGTCTGCCTTGGATCATATGAAAAATATTTCGAGGTTTAAAGGAGTAATGTTCCATCAAGATCTATTCTAGAGAAACGTATCTTTTGTCACATTGATAACAGTGTCTTCAGAGGTCTGCCTAAAAAGCCGATCAGACAGTTGCAGCTGATCCAGAACACTGATCACATTCTCACTTAGACCAGGCAGTTCTGAAGTCCTTCTACTGGCACTGTGTAGGTGCCAGCAGAAAATAGACTTAAAAAAAAAATGTTAGTTTATAAATCACTAAAGGTTCAGCACCAGTGCATTGCAATAGAATTGTTGTTTCTAAATGAATATGAACTTATTTTCTTTGCGTTATTTGAGGTCTGAAAGAACTGCTTTTTTTTTGTTGTTATTTTGACCATTTTTCATTTTACTCAAACAAGAACCAACCGTCTCAGAGACAGTTTTTACCCGATAGCAATAACAAAACTAAATGCAATCAAAAACAACCATTAATCATCATGAATGATGTATGTGAGAATGTGGCTATTCTTATTTACTAGTTGTTTTTTTTCCCAGTTATTTGTTATTTATTACATTGTGTGTGAATTGTGAGACAGTTATTTTTTTTGTTTTTAAGAATATGCACTGACTGATGGCACTTTTTAAATTTCGTTGTTCTTGTGACAATGACAATAAAGATTTATCTTTAAATCAAATACCTATAAAAAGTAAAATCAGAGAAACCAATAATTTTAAGTGGTCTCTTAATTTTTCCAGAGCTGTATATGGGTGTACAGACATGACTTGTTGGGCAGTGCAGACACACAGACTTCCAGTAATATGAAAACATGAATAATTGAAATAAAGATGCTTTTTCAAGAGAGAAATTGAGCAAGAGTGGTTGAACCTCCAGCTTTGAGAACAGTTGGAACGTATGAGAATCTTAGTACAGGCAAACACCTACACACACGATCATACATACAGTAGGTAGATAGATAGATAGATAGATAGATAGATAGATAGATAGATAGATAGATAGATAGATAGATAGATAGATAGATAGATAGATAGATAGATAGATAGATAGATAGATAGATAGATAGATAGATAGATAGATAGATAGATAGATAGATAGATAGATAGATAGATAGATAGATAGATAGATAGATAGATAGATAGATAGATAGATAGATAGATAGATAGATAGATAGATAGATAGATAGATAGATAGATAGATAGATAGATAGATAGAATCATGCTGCTGTATGTGCTAATTTGCGTGTTTTTGATGTGTGGATGCCTGTGATCTCACCTGAGGCCTGGAGGAGGGGGGTTGCGTGTGTGTGCGCCGTGGCCGTGGTCGGGCGGCAGTGTAGTGCCTTAGAGTCTGTCCCTGACTTGGTAGAGGCTCCATGGGAGAAACAGAGAATCCAGAGCCAGGGTGGGGGCCTGTGCTGGGGCTGCAGCCAGGGAAGCGAGCCTGTCGTCCGTTTAGGCCTCCACCACCAGCTGCCTCCTGTTTTGGAGCTTTATAAGGGATGGAGTAGATAGGGGGGCGGCTGGGAGGAGGGCTGAGCGATGCTCCACTATCTCCTGATACTGCTTCTGCAGCATCCACTGATGCCACCTCCCCCTCCATCAACCTCCTCCTTCTCTGTAGTTGGGGGGAGGGGGACAAGGAAGTAGAAGGGGAAAGGGAGGGACTTGAGGTTGAGAGTGGCAACTGTGGGAGCGCACACCTTCCTCCTCCATCATCCTCTCTGGCAGCTCCTCCCCTCTCTCTCTCCGTTCTTCTCTCCCTGGTGTGTTGATCACAATCTGCATCCAAGAGACCTGAAAATAAAGCAACATCACTGAGGAGAGGCACACAGAGGAATGGATGTAGGAAAAAAGGAAAGAAGGAAAGACTGGCACCTTAGCATTAGCCTAAGCCTAAGCATTTGATATCCTACATATATATTTCAACCTGAAAAAGCTGCATACAGAGGGAATGTGGAGAACAGTGCAGCAAGAAAAACAGAAAAAGGTGGAGGAGGGGTTAGCATGGATATAAAGGGGGTGGGAGGATGAGTGTGGGGAGCTGAGAACAGAAAGGGAGTAAACAGAGCAGCAGATGGATGTTGTGGTAATACTGTACTAAAGAGAGCAACACAGTTTTAGCATAGAGCCAATAGATAACATAGCAGGCTCCAAGACTATCAATCCTTTACTTTCACTGTGTGAAAAACAAAATGTCTAAATTGAATAACACTTAATTAAATATCTAAATCAGTCAAACCAGGAGATTATTAATAAAATCCATATAAAAATGAGTATTACTTTAACTTTTACAGTAATGAGGCTTTCACAAAACAGAAGTGGGAACTGAGAGCCGTGTCCAAAATCTGCCCGTGTTTCCTTCACTTCCCTTCAACACTCCCTCCTCCATTTTCTGGTCTCTCTTTTCTCTCCACAGCTGAAAGTCAGTGGTGTGAAAGTAAGTAAGCAAGCCATGCTCCAATTAGTCAGACAAAGCTGAGTGTAAGCCAGAGATTGGCTACACATGGCACAAAATACATGAAGAAAACAGCTGGGGACCAGAAACTGTCCTGGTAACACACACTATAATGATGAATTTGGTAGGACAACAGTTTGAACTGGTTAGTCAACTTAAAATTTCATTAATGAATAAAACATCTCATCATATTACACTTGCATAGAGAATTCACCAAGGTACGAATGGGATTAGTCATACTAAGGCCTGCTGCTCATCCCACTGATGCATTTTCCTTGCAAATGTGGAGTATTTAAATTGTGGCCCATATAGGACTGACACATGAAAACACCGATGGTGACGTTCTGAGGTAGAGTTCAGAACATCATCATTTTGTTATTGGTTTTGGCAGCTCTAGTGGAGTTTATTTAGCAGTTGTCAGACAGGAAAGTGGGTAATGAAAGAGGGGAAGACATGCGGCAAAAGTCATCAGGCTGCAAATATGGAACATTTCAAAGTGACCAATTATCTGGGAATGCAACAACTCTGCGTCTCAGTGAGCTGTTAGTTCTCACTCTTCCCATGTCAGATGTTGCTAATAGTTGTTTTGTCTTACTTTTGATTGAAGCAGCAGGCCTTAGGCTCTTAGAAAGCAAACTGCTTCTCCAGAATGCTGGACTGTACTGTAGATGTAGAGGAAAATAACATGGAACAAAGTTAAAACTTCACCTCATAACTATGTGTTTATGTTTTCTAAACAGCACAACAAATATGAGGAAGAATTAGCGTGTGTCTCTTACATCATCCGTTGGAAAATCACTGTCAGTCAGCCGAAGCTCTGGGACATTGATTCTTTGCACACTGGAAGGATTTTCACTTATTATGGAGTCCTAAACATTAAGTGAGAGAAATGTCAATGTTTACAACTGAATATTTACACACAGCAGGAATTTTCAGTCCAGATCAACACAATGCTGAATATATAATCGTGTTCATCATCCAATAAACTGAAGGAGGTAAATAACTGCTAACGGTTTTGTGCCTCTGCATATTCTCAGTCACTCGAGTCATGTCTACTGCAACAGAACTAAATGTAAAACAAACAGACTTCTACTCAGGTTTTCCTGATGACGTTTTGATAGCTGTTACTTGCTACGGCTTTAGAAATGCAGAATACAGGGCAATGCCCACGTTTTCCTGATTATTTGGGGATTTTTGTTGCACAGGATCTGAAAGTTTAAGAACTGCAACAATTTCAGTATTGTATGCAAAACAATTCTCATGTTTAACAAAATGAGAATGTTTAGTTGCTTGTTAAGAATGCTTTGTTTTGACCAGTAGCAGCTTATCAGCTGAAAGATCCATATTTGCACATTTGTAGTTTTATTCTCAGTGGAGAGTTAGTGGTTGTTTCTTAGGGGTTAATTGTGTCTGCTGTACTAAATTAGACAATCTTAGTTTCAAACACAATGTTTAGTGCAAAACCAGTCAGAGTTACCATCTTGTCCTGTGCTTCAGTCAGATCTTGTAGAATTTGTTCTACAATGTTTTCCACCAGAGTCACACCCAATGTTTGTCTCAATTCACTGGAAAGATACAAAACAGAGAAGTTCTTCACTATCACCTGCTAAGAGCACCACTGTACAAAGGTAATAGCTTCTCTTTTGGTTTATGACAGCAGTCTTTCTGATATGTACAGCAAGAATGAAAGCAATGTAAACAAATAAGTAATGTGCACAACTCAGCCAGTTCAGCCGTCTTACTACTTTGTTTTCCTAATGCTCAGTGTAACAAACCCTGTTAACAGAGAATGCGTGGCTCCCAAAAAAGGAGGCGATGGTTGTTGTTCAACAGAACAGTGAAGTTTGAAGGCCTGAACTGAATCAGTTTAAGAACTAGAGTTCTTTCGATGGAAAAGTTCTAGTAGTGGCAGGTTTAGAAGCTGTAGCTGGTTAGGTTCACTGTGACTTCAACAGTATAAAGTATGTGCAAATGTTTACAAAGTATAGATAACTTAGAATGAAATAACTGACTATATGCTAGACAAGACAAGACCAGACAAGATAAGATAATCCTTTATTTGCCCCACAACTGGGAAATTAAAGCTAGTGAACTATTATGAAAATGACAAAAAAAATAAAAATAAAAATAAAAAATACACATTTAAGTATTTAAACATGAGCTTACATGAGCTTAGTTCAAAAACAAAGTGCCCTTGTTTCATGAAACGGTTTTTACCTCAATCTGGTGCTGATGATTTGCCCTGCGGTTTCCACCAGGGTGCTTCTTAGGAATATTTCCGCCTGCTTGCTTCTTTTAGACACACACTCTTCTAGACTCTTGCAGACACTGGAGCGCCGCACCACCCTTGGACACACTGTTTCTGCATATCCCATCAGATCTTGACCCAGCTCCTAAAGCAATCAAGACCATAAGTTTAGATCAAGAGTCCAGAGTATGACAGGAAGCACAAAGACCTCTCTCACAATTAAACCTATAATGTAGCTTTGATGAGGCACTGTGCTAAAAAACATGTTCTAAGTCCAGCACTTTAATAAACTAAATTTTACAAAACTAGTCAATACATATCAAATCTGTGACTATCAGACAATTTAATATATGTGTACCTGAAAGTCTCTTTTGATTTCCTGAGTTAGTTCTGAGGCAGCATCAGACAAGATATCCATCACCCAGTCTCCATCAGATGAACACTTCCTGCTCTCATCACACAGAGATGGAAGCAGCTGCATGTAAAAAACCCCGAAAGACAAGAAAGCAAAAGTGAGAATGACTAACTGACAGAAGGTTGAAACTTGATTATTCTCCATACAGAATATTTTAAAACTGTTTGCACTGGCCTAATTTTTTGTAAGTTATGATAAAATATCAGCTTATAATACACAGAGACTGTGTGAAATTACTTGATACAGTGACATAATTCTTTATTTTTCAAAAAAAGAAACTGAAATGTTTACCTTCAGAGATTCTCTGGCGTTTTGGAGCACTTCATGGGCAGCCATGATATCATTCTGGACCGCCTGGGTATTACAGTGGCTTACACGCTGCAGGGTGTCTTCCAGCTGTCGACACATACCTTGGATCATCTGAATTTAAGGACAAAAGGGAATAATGGAGAAAAACATACAGATGAAAACTGGGGAGCCTGGCCTGAGCTGAGCTGACCTGACAGAACTGCATCAAAGTCAAATCATTTTAAAAGAATTATTCCAAATGTGTCTTGCTTTTTCCTGACTGTTTCCAGTGAAGACTGGCTTTAAGCTAAAGAAGTCTGATGAAAAAAGAATCGCTCACACTGTCACGCCTTGCTGCCGCAGCCCCCCACAGAGTTATATGGCAATTCTGCTGCTGGTCTATAAAGCAACTTGCTTTTCAAGTGAGAACCCCTCAGATCTTCATAGATTTGTTTACTCAGTATTATCAGTTTTTATTTGTCCATTTAATCAGCCTCTGTTCAGTAACATTCATGCTGTGCTGAAAATGAGAAGTAGAACTTTTCTAATCTCTTTATTTTTGCCTCCTCCTGAGAAAGAGAAGGTAATAAAGCATTTTTGATTAGAATCCAAGACACCATGTGCACATACATTTTTGTTGTTGAGAAAAATGTTTTAGTTCTAAAAACAGTCAGTGTGTGTGGGTAGAACCTAATGCAGTGTCCTAGTTATATAGTAAATTCAGCTGTAAGCGCAGCCATGGTTATCTGTTTCATACCTTCTCAGATTGTTGACTCCTGAACACCTGCTGTTGCTCCAAACTGCCAGGATGTCTCATGTTGTTTCTGGACAGACACTGCTGAATCTGAACACACAAAACGGATTAACATGAAAACCACAACTTTATCCCTCATTTCCAGAATAAATCCTACAACACTGAAAAACAGAGCCAGTTCATTTCATATATTCCATCCTTATTCAATTATATATTTTTATGCACACTCACATGCAAACACACTTAAATGAATAAACAACCTTGTTCAGGGCTTCTTTTGTTTGCTCTGGGTTGCTGCGGTAACTCTGTGTGATATCAGCCAAGGGGGGAGACATCTTCTGTAGAGTAAGGTTCCTACAAAACACAGAAAACCTCCATCAACATGCACTTACGACTGAATACAAAAAGTTGTTTATTACACATGCCTGTACAGAAACCTAGTCTATTCAGAAATGTGAGGTAAAGGTTTACAAACACATCCTAAAAAGTAATTTTTCCCACTTAGAGATTACGGAAATTATTAACCCTGTTAAGTCTTGATGCCAAAAGTTTCCCTGTGGGTTATTTTTAGGTTTAATGAAGATTTACCATGCAATTCAGCATCTAAAACAAGGGTGTCAAACTCATCTTCACTCAAATACTAAATTATCAAATACTGATATGTAAATTTTGGAACGTTCCAAACTTTATGCATAATTGATCTCCTCTATCTTTTTCGTCTGATCCCATTATCCGAAAAAGAAAGAGACACTAATTAGATGCCAGCATAAATACACTAATCAGGTGCAAAATGTATTCTTTTCTCATGTCACATTTTATTTACTGCACAATCTGAATAGGATCTGAGGCTGAGGGGCGCAGAGAGACTGATTAAAAATTTCTGTTTTGTGTTTGTACACCCAAAATAAAAAAGACAAAAATTATCTCAGAATTTGTTTTTTATGAATGTTCCACCTTCATACTTTATATTGCTAATGGCAAATGCCACCCCCAATTGACGAGCTTGTATTTCTTGAAGTCTGTAAATGTGTGTTGGTCTGGGATGGACAGTAGAACCAGAGGTGAACACTGAAAATGACTGAAATCCACTTTTGCTTTTGCCTGCTCCTGCTAGCAGTTAGCTGCAAAGGTTATCTCTGTTTCATCAACATATAAGATAGTTAATTACTGTAGAAAATAAAATTTTATTCAGTTTATCACCAATATATTAGATACTGAGCAATCATAATAACACACACTTCCAAACAATTCAGACAAAGCCAGTCATGAAACATCCCCTTCTCTTGCACTAATCAGGTCTCTTATTGTGTGTGTTTTTGTGTGTGTGTGTGTGGCCTTGTATTTGATACATTGTATTCTAACACACTCTACATTGTGGGGCCCCTGCTCCTTGTGGGGACCAAAGCCAAAGTACTGTTTATGAGTTAGGTGTTAGGTTTAGGACTATGGTGTGAACTGAGTTTAAGTTAGGTTTTGGGTTAGGCATGTACTGGCAATGGTCAGGCTTGGAGTATGGGTGAGGGTTGGGCTACAGAAATGATTGAAAGATGAATGGAAGTTAATGCAAAGTCTTTGTGAAGATAGAAAGACATAGTAAGTGTGTGTATAAGAGCAATACCTTTCCAAGGCATCTGCCACATCCTGGAAACCTCTGGCAGTGACGTTGTTTCTGTCCCATGTTAGAGACCTAGAAGGACAAAGACAGAGCTGCTGCAACCTTCTTAAGACCCCATAAAGAAAAAGCAGTTGTCTATATGGCTCTTGTCACAATCCAGAGGAAGGACTCACACACTATTTTTATTGTCTTTATTGGTTGAATTATATAAATTTGAGTTTGTTTTTGTTGTCACTGTTAGGAGAACAATTGAAGAAACAGTTTGGCTCTTCTCAGTAGCAACCTGATGAATTAAAGATTCCAAGGAAGAACTGATCACTTTACAAACATGTTAGGTCATGTTTGCAGTTGAGAACTGGTTCTCCTGGTTAAATTGAAGGTTAAATAAATAAACATTTTTTAACTTGTTGACTTCATGTTGTAGATGTTCTTTAGAATGGGTCATTTTCTGTTATAATAAAATAAAACTAAGGGTTACCTTATTTAAACACAATTTGACCACAATTCTTTCAGTGCCCCACTTCAAGTCCATAATATTACAAAATGAAACAAATCTGACAATTTACAAATTTCTTGGTTCCCAATATCTTGGCTAACAGTCCCTCTCTCATGCTGCTGCATATCTTGGCTCTCATTGTCATAGGAAGATATGTTGCCTTAGGTAACAATGCTCCACCACCTTTCAAACACCAGCCAGGTCAGGCCGCAACAAATCAATGTATGAATGTATGACCATGACAACTTTGGACACCATAAAAACACAATGTACAGTAGTTATACATGTATACTATATGGGGTTACTGTTTTGAACATGGTATAAATGCCATCCTAATATTGCAGCATAGATACAATATCAACATTATTTCAAATCATATGCAGCACAGGGACAGAATGCTGAATGCATGGCACGGCTCTACTCAGAGGAGTTCAACCGACTTTCTGATTAATTCAGCCAATAACTGTTTGACCAAGAAGACATTTAGAGAGCATTTAAGTTTTGTCTCCTGACTGTCAGTTGATCCTTAAAGACAGAAAAAAATGAATAAAAGCTTTAACATCATGGTTACATTTCTCATGTTTGGACCCATGTCACATGCATTATGTGACACACTGACGTACTCAGCGAGACGGGAAACAGCACGACATCAGATCAAGTGTTTCTGCTTCTTTCTGTACCTCAGCATGGTGTTGGTCATCAGGGCTTTTGCCAGCATTTTGGCTCCAGTGTCTCCAATATTATTCCCACTGATGTCCAGCTCAGATAGAGTAGTATGACCCCCTAGAGCGCTGAGCAGAATGTGCATCCCTGTTTTCAGCTTAGAGTCTGACACTGAGAGAGACTGCAGGGGCTGCAGACATTCACACAGCATTGGTAAGAAGAAATAAACATGGAATTAAAAATCATCTAGAACCCTTTACATTGCATTACATTAGTGGAGGCCTCAGAAAAGCCTCCACTAAGTATTTCATCTATATTAACAATAATCTTAAATACTACAGTCTGGTGAGGGTCTATGGAGGCTTTCACATAGAAGTTCTGGGCACTGCATTTGTGGATGTGTTGCTCAATGGCAGAGCAGAGCTTTGCGGTGCACAGAGTGCTTCTAATCAGAGACAACCTGATGCATGTCTACAAAACCCGATATGTACATGAAGCAAGCAATGTTTCAGTATCTGGAGTTTTGACACAAGATCAAAGACATATAGATCAACACTGTCCAGCAATTTAGGACTCAAAAGTGAGATTAAAAAGCGACAGAACTTAGATTTTTATATTTTATACTTGAAACAATTGTCCTTTCTTACTATGAGGTTACTCTGGTAACAGAGTGACTGACACATCTTTTTTCAACAACTGATATCCTGTAAAGCATTTGTGTGACTTTTCCTGCCCTGCAATAAGCTCACTGCATGCTGCTTCCTATGTGAAAGCAGCCTTCCACACCTTTGGCACCATGGACCTGAATATGGTTCTAAATATGAATTATGATTCAAGAAGGCAAATCAATTTAAAATTTTCTAAAATTGTGCTAAAATGAGGGAATAATGTTAATAATTTACATATAAATGAGAGGAAAATAACAATATTACTCACACACTCTTCATCCTGAATGAGCTGCGCTATACGATGAAGAAGGTCGGTGAGAGCTCTGCTCCAAATTAAGACGAAAGCATGCAAACACATAGCAACATATCAGTAACATTTGACAATAATTTACTAGTATGTTTGTAAAATATAAAATCTATTCCCAGGGCCCAAATCTAATTGAGCTTTGATACTTGCTGCAGGTCTGATCTTTTAAGCTGCACCCCCAGCAACCATCATTTAACATGTCCAGTTTATCTCCATGTACTTGGCTTGGTAAACTGTAATCAGTGACCAGGTCAGTGGATTTAACTACATATAAATTGCATTCCTGCGATGTAGGTGAGGGAGCTGCCCAGAGTGCAGCTCAAATAGAAATATATTTTCTGTAATTTAATACAAAGCACATCTGTGAAGCAGGAGCAATAGTTTGGTTGACTGGAGAACCACTGAAATTTACTACAAACCAATTATCAACGAGTCCTATTAAAACAGAGCGTAAACATAAATGTGTTTGTATGTGTTGAGTCTGATATACTGTCAGAAACATGTAGGGACACTATGAGTATCTTAGTTAATATGTGTCCTGATATTACTGCTTTTTTTCTTTTAACCTTGTTAGCCAGTGTCAGAACAGCATTTTAAAACTGAACTGCAAAATCTCAAGTAGAGACAAAGTATCTATTACTGCTGGCAGGAGGAGGAGGAATGGAGAGCATGCACCATCCAGAACATCATTGGTTTATTGTGATAAGTACACTTAGTATAATTTTACTGCAAATCTAGATTTTCAATCATATAATCAGCATTGTTTTTGTTAACTTTAACAAAGTTTCTGGATGTCTGTGACCCGGGTTTTTATCTCCGCCTCCATCAAGTGCTGAGGGATGGGGCTGTGGTCCCCACAGTCACTACTGAAACCTACCATGGAGCAACCTTAGTAACACAAGCATACTTATGTGACGCTTTTCTCACAGACTTGGAAATTTACTCACCCAAACTATTAGCTGATTTCAAAAGTTCTTATTGCAAGTATAATAAACACAAATAAATTTATTCTGAAGTGTTGGTGGGGCCTAAGGTATGTGACGATGTGGGGAAATGTTGAGTGTTTTGCAAACTCATTAAAGATAAAACAGTTTTTAAAAATTATGTTTACATAAATATTTTCTTATTTCAGCAAGTTTGCAAAACTGAAAAAAATATTTCCAACATTGTCATAATGAGGTATTTGTGTGAAGAACTGAGGAAAAAATATTAATTTAGCACAGTACAATAAGGCTGTATCATAGCTACATTTGAAAAAAAGTGAAGTGTGAATAATTTCCAGATGCATTGAATGCTTGACCTTCACTCTTAGGTCAGCATACTCTGATGCATTGGTAATGTTTGCTGTACCCAACAGCAACCAGAAGGTCACACATGTCTTAGTGTCTGATCCAACTAACCCCTTAATCAGTCAGAGCTGTTTGGCAACATGGGGATGATGCATACATCGTTGTGTAGATGATTTGTTTATCTCAGTTGCTCACACTAAATTAGCAAGCAGCAGATCTAACAGCTATAGAGTAAAATAATCTGTGTGTCTTCTTCACCAGACCTGGACTTCATGGCAAAGTTCCTTCCAAGAGCAAGGTGATGAAGAGACTGGCATCGACCCACAGACAGAACCAGAGTCACCATATCATTCTCAAAACCTGTAATTACACAGCAGTTGATGAAACACAGGAGACACAGTCCCAAAGCTGATAACTAACCAGATGGACCCCCCCCCCCCCCCCCCTCCTCCCCAAATGAGCTTCTAAATCATTTCAGATACTTTTACTGTCCCTTAAAGGGGAAACTTGTTTTTAGGTTGTAAAAACACACAGTAGTGAAGTTATTAATGACAATAGTTTCCTTACCTGTGATAGAAAGGTGTCATATCACCATTAGCTTTCATAATATTAAAGAGTACAACCATCATTTAGTCAACCCTCTTTTCTTGACATGGTTCTGCTAGACTTTTCTTCCTGTTACAAGGAAGCTGTTCCTCCCCACTGCCACCCTGTGCTTTCAAATAATAGGGGATTGTAGTGAAGTGAACCTAAGATGCAATCTGCTGGTTTCACATATAGAGAGTTTTGTACTAATTGGTAATTGATGATCAACTGAATCTCACTGTATTGTTCTATAACTGGCTGCAGTTGAACTGTGAACTTCAGCCTAAATATACTAATTGAAATGTATTGGAATTATTTCTATTTAATTAGATATATTTGATTATAAATTGGATCAGTGTATAATGCAACTTGCTAATGTATTACTTTTTTTGTTTAATCAGATTTATTTAAGTAAAGTGAAGTGCATTAAAATGAAAATAATAACTGTGGCTGATCACTGGAGTGCAATATTGTTATTTTTTAATCAGAAAGTATAAAGAAATTGTTACACTGTAAATTCAATAATTTCTCAGCCCCCTATAGCTCGCCATAAGCTTCACCCCACTTTGTCCCATACAGAGCTGTGTGTGGTGCACACAGTGTGGTTTTGCGTACTGTTGTCAGAAATATCCAAACTTCTGATCGCTGTAGCCTCAGAGATGTGCTCCTGTATCACCTGGGCCCCTGCTGAACACAGCTACACACACACACACACAGATACAAATATAAAAAACTCATTATGTTTATTACTGCTGCTTAAGATCATAACTTAAAAACCATGAAATTTACATGAGAGCATGTTAGTGTGGTGTCTCACCTCACAGCTGCTGAGATCTAACTCCAAACCAAAGAGATGAGTGTTGGTGGCAAGACCTTGCAGCAATAACCTGTTTGCAAAACAAGAAAATGATCCATATGTTAGTTAATTGTGCAGAATAACTGCTTCAGACAAACCTCCAGTTACAAGTAAAAATGCCTCAATAACTGACCCACTATCATCAAAAGGAATGTACAGATTTGGAATATAACTTGATGTCATGCCATTTTATTACACACAAGTTCAACTGCATTGATTTGTGTTCATTTCTTTATTGGGTCTTCTTCCTCATGCCCAACAGTAAAAACACCCCTGCCAGTATCCATCCACCCATCCATCCGTCCGTCCGTCCGTCCGTCCGTCCGTCCGTCCGTCCGTCCGTCCTTCCGTCCGTCCGTCCGTCCGTCCGTCCATCCATCCATCCATCCATCCATCCATCCATCCATCCATCCATCCATCCATCCATCCATCCATCCATCCATCCATCCATCCATCCATCCATCCATCCATCCATCCATCCATCCATCCATCCGCTCTCCTCCCACTGCATGGCCTGGAACACCTCACCAGGGAGGCATCTATCCTAACCAGACGCTGAGCCTCCTCATCTGGCTCCTGTGGATGTGGTGAAGCAGCAGCTCTACTCTGAGTCCCTACCAGAAGACCGAGCTTCTCACCTTACGGGGGTAAGGGAGAGGCACCTTACAGAGGAAACTCATTTTGGCTGCTTGTCCTCAAAGCTTGTTAACATAGATCAACTACATAAGAATAAGAGCACTTAAAAGATAAAGTAAAAACTAGACATCTGTCTAGTTTTTATTTTTATTTTTGCTGTTAAGCAGCCAGGTCTGTTTAACAGCAGTCTTTGCTGTCTGCTGTCTGGATGGTCCCCTGACCCTTTCTGTTTGGGGTCTCCATATTCCCTCTGAGCCTTCAGATTTCTGTGTGGGGAGTGTGGGAGGATCCACACTCCTAAAACATGTTCAGGTAATTGGGGATCATGTTATTCATTGTATCTTTTTGTTTAAGAGTGGTTATATTGTGTATCAGTTCCAAGAAGATGTAAGACAGTACACTCCACCTCTCAGTGCACTACTTGAATCTGTGCACCTTCAGTTCACGTTTTGTTGTTGCTTTTTTTAAAAAAAAAAAAAAAAGTTAATTATTGGTTTTGTGACTTCAGAATTCTGTGTTCTAATGTTTATGAATTATTTGTCAAATTAAATAGGTTCCAATATAGAGTGTAGTGGTATAATAAAGTGTAGGTTTAACAGGGAGTAAACACACCTGAGAGCTTGTGGAGGTAGTTTGGTTGCAGACAGGCCAACGTATCTGAGCTCACAGCTCTGACTGAAGAACTCCTGGACACTCCTGGTCACCTCCCGCACTTTCCTTCACACATGTAGAAAGTTGATCACCTCAGAACACTTATTCTGACAATGGACTGAGGCACAAAACGCATGTTTAATGTCCATATATTATACTTCACTACATTTATTTTTGTCTTATGGTTATTTCATCATCAGTTCGGAAAAGCCGTACTGTTCATATTGATGTCATGGGTGAATAGGAAATATCCTAAACATTTCACTACAATAAAAAACACAGTGATTTTTTTTGTCATCCATCCATTAGTCCCAACTATGCATGATGGGTTGTAGGAGATGGCAACAACACACTGGACGCTGTTATTGTCCTCCATTTAAAATAATTTTGACCTATCTGTGTGCAAACTGAGACTGCCCTCTGTTGCATTTGTGAAGTATTGCATATTTACACCGTTTGTGACGTTTACAGTAAAGAAATATATCTTGATTAAACTCATAGATACATACAATTTGGGAAAAATATACAAGCTTTTAAATAATATTGTATCTATCTAAGGCTTTTACCCATGGTCCTCAGGGCCCAATGTCCCTCGTGTTTTAGATACGTTTCTGTTCCAGCACACCTGATTTAAATTACATTATTACCCCATCATGTGCTACCCCTGTTGATTTAAGTCAGATGTGTGTTGGGAGGGAAGCCTTAAAACTTGAAGCACAGTAGGTCCTGAGGACCAGGACTGAAAACCTCTGGTTTAAGGTTGTCACATGTTGGGTTCCTTTTTCATTTATTAATCATAAATCTGCTAAATCTATGGCAAATAACTTTGCACTTGAGATAAAATTTGCAATAATTTTTAACCTTGTAAATACAAGATCATTTTTACATTAAGCCCATCAAAACTACATGGCATTTACTGCTTTCAAATAGTACCATCAGGGTACCGTCATGATTTAATTGTCTACAGTAAAATGATCAAAATGTCTCTTTGTAAGCCTACAATATTTATTAGTGGATCAGTCAGCATCCGGTCTCAGATGTGTTGGAAAGGGTCTGAAATGGACGCGGTACCTAACTGCAGTTCCTGGAGAGTGGAACTGACCTGTGGCTGAAGGGGTTTCTGGCCAGGTTCAGGTGAGTCAACTTGTAACAACATCCAGCAGACAGTGAAACAAATAGCTGCACAACACATTGGAATGAACAGTTGTTACTGAAAGAAGAGGATGAGGAATTATTTCAGGACAAAATAAAAAATTTAAAAATATGAGCAACGTTTGATCAAGTGCTGGATGTCAATTTACATTTACATCTTAACATGGTTTTGTAGTGACCTGTAAACACCAATACATTATAAGAGAAAACTTGACAATTTGTCTGATTATTCGAATATTGTTTACTGACGTCCATGAGCACAAGAGCATAAAACAGGATTGCAGCATTTGTCTTAAAACCAAAGATTTTGGGATTTTCTGTTCAGGACATTCAAGCTGATTGCACAAAATATCTGACTGTCTTCTAAAGCAAGGAAAAGATTTCCCCTCACTGTGTCCAGAGGGCAGTTGGTGTCACTGAGGTCCAAATGTGACAGGGAGTTTGTACCAGACAAGAACTTGAAGAGAAACTGCAAAAAACACAATCAAACTATTAAGTATGTATTTACTAACCTGCAGTTGCAAAATATTTACATACATTGTGAGAAAGAACCATCAGAATTTTCTCTCAAAAAACAATTTCTTTTCTCTTGGGCTACATGCCCAAAAAATGAGAGAGAACACTTTTTAGCGCTATTGTTTAAAATGTTCTGTATGATCAAAACAAACAGAAAAATCCCGTAAAGGGACAAAACAAAAATGTAAAAGTATATTCAAGCATATTGTTTTGTACTGAAACTTTCAACACTCAGGTAAGATTGTTTGGCATGACAGGCAGACAAAGGGCAGAGGTTACCGTGGCGTCCTCAGTCACCAGACTTCCTGGGTTGCCAGCCAGGTTAAGATGAGTCAGAGAGGTAGAAAACTGCTGACAGGAGGACAGCACCTGACCCAGACAGCCAAGACCTACAAACAAAGGAAATACAAAATAAAGACTGCAGTGTCAGCAAGCTTATTACTTATAAGCATCACGAGTTAAACAGTATTAATCATTTCAGGTCATAGATCCCTCAAATAGCTTTAGGAATGTTGATCGGTTTAAACACTGTTCTTCAAAGACATCAAGAGGCAATGTTTTCTATCTTCTAGGTGCATGTCCCATAAAATACATGGTTGGTTCTGATTTATTGCTCTCTGTTCACTGAGTTTAATATATTAATATTTGTACCTTTGGCGCTCATTGATACACGACTCAGGGAGAGGAACCTCAGTCCCTCATTTAGATGCTTGATCTCCTGACTGAGGGCGATTACACCTACATAGAAAATGATCAATTTGAATATATTTACCAAATGCAGAACTAATGCAAAAAAAAGAAAAAGAAACATTGACTGTAAATATAAAGTAAAATAATATCTGACAGACAAAATATTACATTTTATGTATTTAGGTCACAACAACAATTCTATTTTATATCTTAGATGAATAAATGAGATGATAAAGGACCACCTTTATCTTCAATGGAGTTGCCTGACAGATTGAGGGCTTTCAGGGCGGAAGATGTGTGCTCTTGGAGGGCAGCAGCCATTTTCATAGCAAAGTCTCTGCAGCAGAATAAATAACTTGTCAATATATCACTTCCTATACTCTGCCAAGAAGTGATATAAGAAGTGAAAAGCGGCAGTACTTTTACTTTCCACCTTTAAAGTATGATGTAGAAAGTAAACACAGCATGTGGCCCATCATGAATTGAGACACATCTTAAGATGAAAAACAGTAGATGACATGTTGAATAAAGTTCATAATTTATCTTGTAAAGCAAGATCCAGAAACAATTTCTGGAACCTGAGGTGAACTATATTGCGTTGCTGGTGCTTTTGGTTCCTTATTATCATGTGTCGAACTATACTCTGTTCTGTTATTGTATCATGCAGTATATCTGTTTTCCAACTTGTCAAGGGACTGCAGGTGTGTGTTAGCTTATGCTATAATCTGGTACGGTGCATCAAGTGGTGACATTTATGTCTATAGAAACATAAATAATATTCATATTATTATAATTATCAATAATATAAAAATCACAGATAATTAGCTTAATAATAATAATAATAATAACAATAATAACAATTATTATTATTATTATTAGTAGTAGTAATTTCAATTATTAGTATTATTAGGAACCTTAGTGTAATGTATGATGGCAGTTTCTGGCAGATCAGTTCAGTGGTAAAGAAAAGCTTTTGTTAGTTAAGTCTTCTGAGTAAAGTAAAGGTTTGTCTGTGGACTGAGACACAATTCAAGCTTTTATTACAACTCACTTTGATCGCTGTAACACTGTGGATGCTGGTCTTGATAAATCGTTTATTCAGAGGCTGCAAGCTGTACAAAATGCTGCTGCACTACAGAATTACAGGCCATGATCACATTGTGTCAGTGTTGGCCTAATGCTATAGCGTAATGCACTGACTAATGAACCTGTTTTGTATTTCATCTTCAACATTTGCTGAAAGACAACACATTCATGCTTCCTGCAGAACACCCATTTATACAAAAAAACTCACACTTTCAATCCACAGTCCTCCAGCGAGAGTTCCTCCAGACTTGAAGATTTGGACAGCAGGAAAGTGAGCTGCTGCTGGATGTCAGCTGACTGGGGGAAAGAAGCATTCATTGTCAAGTTCCAACAAAGGATTTTAGAAAACAATGATTGTTTTCACCTGCTTAGTGCCATAAATTTATTTTTCCCCCCTTCTGATTATCCTGTGGAATCAGAAGGGGGAGTTTGAAACAATCCATTAATACAAACAATATGCCAATGTAGGAAATTATTTCCTTGATAACTATATCTTAGGACAATAGTACTGATCTAACTATTATATTGTTATTTTGATAATAATAATCAAAATAAGACTTTTGAAAATGATCAATGCATTGGTAATGTTTGCCTCCCATTTCCTGTAGTCAGTATCAGGTGTAAAACCACTGAGAGCTACTTACTCACTTATCATGGGAAACAAATACATGTGCATGAATGTGCACTATAGTAAGTAACAAGAGTTTGTCTCTGAAGGTTTTTTTATTTATATTTGAGTGCATCTGATGACCAATCATGTTCCTTCTAGATAAACAATTAAAAAAATTTTAACCAAAGGACAATCTAAAGCTACTATTTGTTTTCAGAAAACTTAGCATGATGTAAGATGTTTCTGAATAACAGTGTTCAAACAAACATCAAAACCAAACTATTGATCTTTGTATCATATATTTTGGTGCTGACACAGTACTCCCTGAGCCTAGAGCCTAAAGTTGCTATTGGATGTGAAGACCTTCTCCTAAATATGCAAGGGTTCCACAGGGATCTGTACTAAGTTGTATGCAATTTATTTATGGAACTCATGAGAATGCTGTTAACTTAGGCTCAACTCAGCTGATTAGGCTGCCATTTACTGAAAGGTGATGAAAGGTGAAACACTACTCCACTGGATTTCTTGTACATGCTCGTATTTTGAAATTGAGATCAAAACAGACAAAAGACAGACGGTACCAGTTTGAGTTCTTTGCAGTAGATCTTAGTAAACCATCGGTTGAAGGACAAAGCTGCTACTGCCAATGCCAAGTCTCTGTGGAAAAAAGAAACAGTAAAACTTTGTAAAACAAAGATACAGAAAAACTGGCCTTGAAAAAGTTGCCCACTTTATTACCTGCTTTCTAAATGGCTAAAGTCCAGCAGGTTGAACCTTCTCCAGTTATGTATGTAGTAGATATTGTCCACGTCCTACACACAGCGGGGCTTCATTTAGATGTTAAGCTTGGCTTTGTTTAGGACAAAATCAGTTGTCTGTAGACAGACTTACTTCACTAAGTTACATCACTTACCCACTGAATTTCTTCTCTGAATGGCATTTCATTCCAATCACAAAGAGCAGCATAGGTATCAGAGAAACCTCCTGAAAAACAACATTAAAACACACTATCCATAACTGGTGCTCATTTACCAATGATCTTATAATGTATGTAATCTAATATTTAGAAATGATACCAAATGAATCGCCTTGAAAAATGTTCACATCACAAAATATGGAGAAATGATGATCAGCAACAAGGAATACAACAATCCTCAGCATTGTCAGAGTGTCACAAGTCCAATGACTTTTGAACCGACCACATAATGGAATAAAGACAGAAACTTACCACAGGGGCCTGGCTGGCTGTTCAGCTGCTCCTCTATGATACCAGTCAGAGTGAGCAGCCTTTCCTGGAGGTCCTGGGGAACTCTCTTCAACAGCTTACTGAAGTTGACAGAGTCAGAAATAAGCAACTAAGCTGCGATGTATCAAGAACAAGTAAGCTGCAGACTCAGTGTAGTGGCTCAGTCTAGGTTACATCAATGACAAACTAAATGCCACCATTACCACATAAAGCAGGTGATGTTTTTGCATATATGCTAATGCTAAGCACAACCTGAATGTGATATAAGATGTTTCTGATGAGTGATCAAGTGGATTATTAATAAGGTTCGTTAGCTTGAGAAGTTTACCTTGAAGCAAAAAGCCATTTTCATTGTAGTTTTTGGCCTGGCTCTAAATAATCAACCACTATCATTAGGTAGTCGTAACATCATCAGGTTTGTAGTTTTACTTTGTTTGAGTTCATCATTTAATCCATTCCATAGATCTACCTCACACACTGATTACAAAAACATTTTGGTTGTTCCAATACATGTTTTTTTTTTTAATGTCCTTCTCCTCATATAATTATAAATTCTAACCCCCCTCTCTGTCACAAAACATTTTTTGAACATTGTGTGGAATTTGACAGGTTCTTACTTTAAACATAAATTGTACAGTTTTGAATTTTACACGATCCCAGAATTTCATTGCCTTTTGATTCAGCTTCTATGCACCACAAATCTGGAACAATGTAAAGCACTTTGAAATGACTTGAAGCTGAAAGGTGCAATAGAAATAAAAAATTAACACTGATATTCCAGTAATGTGAACATGGTTTCCCTTCCTCTCCTTTTATCAATTTACATAAAATATGTCCACTTAGTCCTAAACAGGCTAAGTTGTGTCTCCACTATCTCAACTCTTAATGATTTAGTTGCATGTCAATAGTCTGGTAAAAGAGCTTAACTATGTATTTTAACTAAAAGTTGAAGAGTTTCATTAATAAATTATTTTGTGAAGTTATTGGTTGTTGTCTAAGAGTGCCTGTCAGTGTGTGTGGAGCTGGGTGGTCAGGTGGTGGAGCCTGTCTTCCTCTTCTCTCCTCCATATTTCCTGTTGGCTAATTCACTCTATTGCTCCATAACGTCTCACCACACCAGGAATTTATTTAATAAACTATAACTGACAGAGATCGGTGAACACATTTGTACAATAGTGATTAATCACCCCTACAAATGCACACACACATGCAAATCTGCAAACAATAATGAGAGTTTTTTCCTCTCCACTGTCACTACATGCATCCTCAGTATGAGGGATTGCTGCAGAGTCAATTACTCTAATCTGGAACCAACTTCCATAAAACTGCAAAAGAGCTGAAACACAGAGTTCCTTCGAATAAAAACCAAACCCTCCCTGTTTTGAGCAGCCTTGTATTAATAATGACTATATGATTAATTAATATATTTTCTGCATATTTGATGAAAATTATTCTAGATGATGGCATTTGGCCAAATCTTGTGTTTGTAGTTTGTTAAATTTGTTTTTATCATGTAAAGCTCTGTAAACTGCCTTTTTTCTGAAATGTGTGACTTGACTCCAGGCTCTCAGTTAATCTTAAACATTAGTGTTTAAGATTACAGATACACATCACTTGCTATGCTTAAATACATTAAGGATTTAAGTTGATCTAATTTTGAGTTAGAAAATTATGTCTAGAAATGATGATATGGTCAAAACACTCACTCGCCTGATAATTGTACTCACCGTGTATTAGTCTAGTTATCAGCATGTTTTACTTTTATCATACACATGTTGTAGAAGTGAACTCACCCTGGAGAAGAATCTGGGAAGATCCTCTTCAGTGACGTGGTCATGTGGCTGATCATGGCTACAAGATCTTCATCATGCAAGACACTGAAAGACAGGCTCTGCCTGTCTGTCTCCAACTCAATCTGTAATCCATGTATGTCATGAGTGATGAATATTTGCACAAGTTAACAATGAATTATTACGTCTTTAACACACTTGCAATGAGGATTTTGCTCAGGTCCATTAGGAAGCACAGATGATTATTAATCCCTCACTTCTGCTTTTGTATTAATTAAATCAACAGGTGCAGTGAAGGGCGAGCTTTAAAACCATCAAATAAGATGGGCTACATGCACTGAGTATTATTTTATTATTATTACTATGATTGATATCATTTTTGTTGCTGTTGTAATTATTATTGTTGTCTCTGCATCTACCATCAAAAACCTTTAAATAAAACATATCACTGAATTATTAGTTTCCCAGGAATCATAAAAGCCAGGTGAATAGAAATCATTTCTACAGGTGTAAAAGAAAAATGCAGCCACCAGCATTCAACTTGAATTAGGTTAACAGTGTATTCTTGGCATAGGTACTGTGCATTTAATTTGGCATTTCCAAATTATTGAAAAAAAAAATTAAATCCAATATATTTTTTTTAAAGAATCTGAAATATAAGAAAGTTAAAACTGTTGTACCTGAGTGAGACTGTGAATGTTGATGGAAGAAATCTCCAGGTAGCTAAATGCACTCTCCACCTGTGCACAACAACAGTTCAATCATTGGCACTGCAAGCTGTAATGAGAAAACTGAGCTGCATATGTATTGGACCAGTTTTTAAAGTGTCTTTAGGTAAGAATTTGGGGTCATATTATTAAAATCAAACTCAAACTGAAAAGAAAGTTTGTAATATTTTGAAAAACTGCAGTTTATAGATAAAATTAAATGTATAAAGAAAATGGGCTGAATGGATGTAGCTGTTGATTAGTCATACTGATCACTCAAAGCACTTTCACTCAGTCACACTTATTCCTAAACTAACTCACATATCAATAGCCAACATGAGATGAAGAGCCTCGTCCAGGATTGTGTGAAATGTACGTAATAATAATCTATTTTATTTATAAGAAAAGAAAAACGGAAGCAAAGCTGCAAATTTTGCACCATCAGCCCTGTTGACCAACAAAGTGGGTGAAGTGAAGTGTCCTGCCCAGGAACACAAATAACAAGGGCAGGTGTACCAGGAATCGAACCAGCGAGCCACCGACTGCAGGGAGAACTCCTACCACCGAAGAAGGAAGCTGGATTTGAGGCTACAAATCTGACACTGTTATACAAGTGAGCCACATTCACTCTGCAGCTTTTTAGCTTTCACCCAATCCAATCATGGATAACATTACATTTTTAAACTAGTAACTACATACCCAGAGATGCAAAGAATAAGTCATTACATTGAAAAAAAAAAGTCAGGGAAGAAAATACATTCCTTCTTCATTTCCCTTTCTTAACCTACGTTGTTGAAACAGAGATTTTTGTGAGCTTTGCTTCACCTTGAGTGGCTGCTTGTTCGTGACCACATAGCCTCTCCACAGACTCAGCACCTGAGACAGACACATGAAAACAGATTTGATGGAGTCAAACTAAGTCTAGAAAGGAATGAGCTAGATTCTAGAATCACATAGTGGCATAAGCCTGGCCTGATTTCTGACAGGACCTGAACTCAACTGGACAATATGAAACTGTTGAAAAGTGTCAGTGCTGTCCTGGGTGCCAGCGCAGAATGAATACTTCTCCAAGAGCAAGTTTAAAAGGGCAGAAACATATGAAAAATGAGCTGCACTAATTAGTTCACCTTACATAAAAAAATATACAAACTCAGAAAAATCGAGCAAAGTAAGCTTAAGATTAGTAAGTAAGAAAACTTCATTTATTTTAAGAAACAGTATTAAATCCAGTAATACACCCAACAAAATTAAGTACATGTAACTTATTTGTCATGCATTGTTAACTTCATTTTTTAGGTATGTTGACTGCTTGATAAAAATTGAACCCCACTTGAAATGACTAAATACTTACAACGTACTACTTATACTTACTCATTTTTCAAGTTCACATAAATTAAACAAACCAATTTTCTTGACTCAGTTCTTGACCATCCTCTCTCTCTTCCTCCCACTTCATTTTTTTTAATTAAAGTTTCGTTGGCTCTTTATTTGAAAGTGGTCAGACAGAAAAGTGGGTAAAGAAAGAAAGGGAAGACATGTGGCAAAAATCATCAGGCCAGGAGTCGAACCTGTGACAGCTGGTTGTGCTTTACCCCTGTGTCACCAGAACCCCTCAGTCCCACCTCAGAATTACTAGTTACACCAAATATTTGAAATACATAATGCATACAAAAAACATTCTGTCTGATAAAACGTTGCAAGCTTGTGCGTCAGATTTACAGGATTACCAGAAACACAAAACAAAGGTTCCAGTTTGGGATTTTGCACGTAAAAAATCCAATTAATTACTTTATGGCCCTTCCAAAAAGACAAAAATAACATTAAATTAGTTGACTTTGGTGTTATTCCTAATCATAGGTTGACACACAGTGGCAGTCCTGGCTTTGACAAGCACAGACTGTTATTGTTGGCAACTAAAGTTAGCATAGTGCTAACAGCCTAGCTTAAGATAAAATGATACATGGAGGCTTGTTCTGATGTTCTGCTACGTGAATACACTCCTGTTTATGGAAACGTTGGGATTAGTCTCTTTTCACAAGTCAGATTAGATAAATTATTGGCTCCAGAAAAGATAAAAACTAAAGTAAAGCATTTGTACTTGGATGCAGTATTGAGTCAAGTACTCTCCAATACAGAAAAAAAGCACAATTATAGAAAACATACATTAATTAATCCAGCTCAAGTAGAGTGAGTTGGAGAAACCTTTCAACCATAAATTCCAAGTAACTTACTAAAAGTGAGTGTTGATAGCAATTTGATAGTAAGTCAACTTACTATTTTTAATTAAATACAATGTTTGCATTTACAGTGTGTGACTCTGTGGTTTAGATAATTCCAGCCAGATGGGTCAGACTGGACATTTGGCAGAAAAGACACTGGGCTGTATGAATATGTTTTCTGTAGACTACCATGTACTTGTTAATGTAAGTAAACATTTGCAATTCCAAATAAAAACTGAGTCCCATTTATAGATTCTAAAGGAATCATCAATGAATTTGATCTGGCTCAAAATTGTATTTTGCAGTAATTTGCGATAAAATAAAGGTAAATGCCTGAAACAGATATCTGCAAGAACTGATGTGTTCTTACAGACAGTCACACACATATTCATGAAATGATGAGGATGATGAGCACACAGGCATTTTTTTAGTTAGTATAGAACTGAAGATTAGAAATAAAGGTGAAATAATTTAAAAAAACCTTGGAAAAATAAATAATATTTTATGTTCCTGTTTAAATTTTTTTTTATGTAGAACATTAAGAAAACTTAAGCTTGAAGGAAAAAGCAGGAAAGTACAAACTTTCCTACTTTTTGTGTGTTCTTTATTCATTTACTCCAATAAAGAACACACACCTCTGCATTAAGGCCCCTGATCTAACTCTTGAGTCATTCTCTCCATGCTGGCCATGTTCCTGTTTATGTTCTGATTATTGTCATAAAATGTGCAATAATCAGACAACTGCTCAAAAACCAACTCATGACCCAGATATTTGACCACACTTCAAGCTGGTCTCCCACTCATATCTGGAACTCTGAGAAAAGTAGCCAGCCTTCAGGGCCGCCTCCAACAGAACCAGGTTTTGAAGACTGCAGTTAGGTTTCCGTTGTGCCGTTGTTATAGAGACAGAACAGGTCAGACACTGCCACAGAAATATGCCTTTGGCTCATTTTGCTAATAGCACCACAACCATAAGCAAATCACTGCATTTTTCTGAGTTTTAGCTACACGAAGCAAATGTTTATTAATGTGTTTTTGATCATTTATTTTGAACCCTTTTCTAACAGCATGTGTAAAACTGTGTATACTGAATAGTGACGTTAATTAATCATTAGTTTAGCTCATTTTCCAACATCAGTTAAGGAGCAAAGCAATGTTTTCTGCTGAGTTTAGATTTGCCTGATGTGTCTGTCAACTACAAATGTAGTTGTGTTCACATAATTAAACTATAACTATGATATACAGTAAGTTTTTCCGTTGTAGCTTAAAGTTGTATCTTCACAGGTTTCTCCTACAACATTAATTTGTGAAGGTTCAACAGTGAGTGTGACATCTGTGGTTTTATTTTTGACATATCATGAGGAGAAGGAAGTCTGGGCCTCTTTACTTAGACTGCTACCCCTGCAACCCCCAACCCTGGATGGATGGATGGATGGATGGATGGATGGATGGATGGATGGATGGATGCTTTCAGTTGTCGATGTTTTTAATGAGGTAAATTAAGTAAAAGTTTTAATTTATCAGACTGAGTGTGTAATCTGTTTGGAGTGTCGGTTGTTTTCTGTGCTAATGAAAACCGCAGTGTTCTCAATCCTCCTCCTCCTTCTCATCATTATCATCATCATCATCATCATCATCATCATCATCATCATCATCATCATCATCATCATCATCATCATCATCATCATCATCATCATCATCATCACTCTCATCTCCACTCATCTTCTGTACAGAGGAGACAGAGCTATGGTTGGAATTAGCATCCTCTGGTTTTAAAAATAATTTGCCTTAAGTTGTAGTTATTTAACAATAACAACTAAGTTTCCAGTTCATCAATTAGATTTCATGCTTTAAATCTAATGGTTTCATACTCACATACCTTTTAAACACACACTTTCTTTTGTTTTTAATCTGAAGTAAATAATGTTTATGAAAAGTACAACAGATGAACTCATGCCACCAAACCTTGGCTGTATGCAGCCTTTTTCCAGAAACGACTTTTTTTTATTTTTAACAAATATTCAAATATTTACTCAACAATCTCAGAAGCAGTCTTTATCTTCACTATAATTCATTTATAATAAATAAAAGCCCTTTTAAAATCAGTATGGAGTTTATATGCTACTTACCACAAACTTGCTTCCTGATCTCCCACATGACTGGTTTGACTGGTGCAGAAGAACTGGTGTCACTAGGCAGGCTCTGTGAGGCTTCAGCAGATCAGAGACCTGATCTGCAAACACACACAACATGCCATGTTAGAGACAGACTGGCAGATTCTTTTCTAAGCACAGGTAAGGTAAATGTTGTGTGGGTCCTGCAGTCATGGGCTCTGTCTCAGTCTCAGAGCAGAGACAGTTAACACTAACTGTTTTCTGCCCACTGTGTCAGCCCACATCTTCCTTCCACCATTTACTCACTTCATTATGGGAGTGGGCAAATGTTGAACAAATGACTTTAAAAGACAATTCATCCTTCTCTTCTTTTATCAGGATTCAAACAAAATCATGGGGAATACTAAAAGTCTATGCTTAGAAATATTACTGTAAAAGTCAGCTGTGAAAGTTTTGGGAAAGCAACTTCACAGAAACACTTGTTAAAAAAATGACAAATTGTTTAGAATTTTATTGAAACCTTGGCTGGGTTTAGTGTTGGGGATGATACAGACTGGAGCAAAGTGAATCCCGTTAAAGCTATCCCAATCATTTTATCTTTTGATTAGAGAAACAAGAGAAGAAGTCCAGTTGCCCTGTAGGTGTCAGGGGAACAGCACAAGGCTGCTTTACATCTCTGGAGTATCAGAGGTGATGCTGACAAACCAGCTGTCATGTTCTGGGTTATTTTGAGTTGCTTTTGAGGTTTGATTATTCTGTGTTCTTTGCTCTTTTTCTTTGATATGATCAGTCTTGTTTCTGTTTCATTTAGTTCAGTCCTTCTTAGTGATTCTAGTTTATTTCTTGTATCTATAATTATTAACTATTATTGTGCAGAATTATTATAAAACTAACTGAAAAACACACATTTTCTCTACTCAGTATTTTATTTACACTTGTTTAAGGGAGAATTATAAACAAACTGCTAGAAAAAAAACAAAAACCTTTCCGATAAACCTTTCTGACATTTCATTTAAAAAAAAGGAAAAAAATCAGTGACCAGTATAGCCACCCTTCTTTTCAATAACAGTGATTAGCTTTCATTAATGGAGGTTGTTAGTTTCTTGATGTGTTGATGACCAACTTTCTGTGCAGCAGCATCTACAGCCTCCCAGACACAGATCAGAGCTGGACGACTTTCACCCACTGGAAACCTCTTGTTTAAGAACTGCATACAAGTTCAGGGTTCAGATCAGGTAAGAAAGAGGACCATACCATAAGTACTTCATCTTTAACACCTTTAGTACACAGAGTGGTATTTGGATGCATGTGATGGAGCATAAAAATAATTTTTGAAAGATGCAGACATCTTCCTGTCTTCTAAAATCCAGAAGATTTTAAATCCATCTTCAACCTGAAAATGTTCAACCACCCAGACCTCATATAATACCAGCCCTACCAGTACCCCACCTCCACCTTGCTGGCATGGGACTCAAAGTGGACTCATGTGTATCTCTTTATTGATCCACCAAAGGACCATCCACCTGCTCCACCCAGAGTCACTCAGTTCATCAGTCCAGAAAGCCTTTGAAGGATCTGTCAGCAGGTTTTTCTTGGCTCAGTCCAGTGGGCCTCAAGTCTCATCCTTTCTAACCTCGGCCATGTCTCTCAGCTCTTTCATTATACATACATACATCACCTTCTATAATTTAATCCATTAAGCATTGAAGTGTAACCAGCTTGGAGCTAGAAAATCTGCCCAAAAATGATCAATATCAACCAACGGTCAAATTACTCAATGGTTTCAAAACTGTGCTCATGTTGAACTCCACTGACTGTTGATCAGATGCAGTTTACTTCAAGGCCCAGAGACATTACTGATCCTGATTCCTAAACAACAGGAGAACGGCTCTTATTTGACTTTCTCTGCTTTCAACACAATTCAGTCGAATGGCTTGATCAAATAATAATTGAAAATAAATGAATTAATTAAAAATAACTAAAAAAGGACAACAATTGAAACTAAATTCTGACCTTACAGGACAGTTTTGAAGTGTTCCCTTCAAATGGCTCACCACAAGGTTCCAACCCTCCTTCTCCATTTTAGGTGTGTTTCCTCTGCAGGACCTGTTTCAGGAACCAGGCCAGTTTTCTGGGCTTGTTATGTCCCATGTGTGTTTCTGCTGCAGGAACTTTGGTCAAGTCAGTCAGACAAAAACAGGTATAAATCTGCACCCAAAATGGTCCTGGTATACCTATAGGAAGGAAGTGCTTTTGTGACCTGCTCTGAGCATAGCTCAACCCATGGAGATCAGAGCTATGCTCACCACTTATTACATTTACAAATGTTCAAAGCAAAGCTCCGAGTTCAGGAAGCAGGAGAACAAGTGTTGTCCACACAAAGCTGAAGTAGAACTTCAGAGTTATCAACCTGTCATATCAAAACAAAGAGCAAACATGCTAACATTACTGTTAGCATGTAGCATGTAGTGTGCCACAGGCTCACAATGAAGCCTGAATAAATTCATTATGAACCAGAGTAAGGCTAGAAATTATCCATATATAAGGCAAATCACATCCTGCATATACAAGCTCTTATGTGTTTATGTCCCCATCTTTGTGATGCATGAAAGTTTAGGCCATGCTATAAAATTTGTTTTATATTTCATAAATATTCATCAATATTATTCCAAATTTACTCTGAAAATTTTAAAAACTGTTAGAATGGAAAAATTACAGAATGTGTTTTCAGGTGTTTCGTATATTTTGACGTTTCATTGAACCCAACAAATAAAATCCTTCTTCACAACAAGCTTCTAAAAAGATGCCTCAGCATCTCTTTCCTGTTTGCATACATCTCTCTGTGAGTCTTGATGAAATAATTACTGTTTCAAAATGCCTCTTTGGTCTCAGTCGTCCTGACATTTATCCACCAGCTATGCTGAGTCCTGTTTTTTTCAGGCAGTTGCTGTCATTGTTGAGGTGGAACTAAAGGTGGAGGCACATAACACCAACCGTCCTTTAATAAAACAATAAAGGCTGACTCAACTCTGAAGTTCAACTGACGCATCACATATGCATGTAATGAGTGGGTACATCATGTATGCATATTTTTCAGATAAGCAGAACCTGTTCTACTTCACAAACTTTATTTTACTCACTTGAAGCCTTTTTGTGCTTGTAGTTGAAATAACCTTAGACATGATTACAAAGAAGTACATTGCAAAGCCAGAGATCATTGTCTGTTTAACATTTACTTTGTCCCCAGTAATGTCAGTTTTGAGGAGTAAAGACATGCTTGATAGTGCACAGAGAATAACATGAGTCTTTTCCATCCAGTTTGTATCCTACTGTAGAACAACAATGAATAGTGCTAGATGTTACCTCGCAAAGTCTGAGAGATGGAGTCCATGCTGTCAAACTCTGAGATGTGATGAATTCAAGCAGAAATGTCCAAGCTTCTCTGTTGAGCCACATAAGGAGTCCAAAACACAGAGCACCTGGGTGTTGATCTGAGCTTAGCATCCGCCCAGATGAGAATCAGATCAGAGTACAAAAACGATCCAGTCCTGGACTGGAGGACAGCGGATCTGCTCTCTGCCTGAGGCGGCCATCTGAAGAAGAGCTGCTTTCTGTTTCTCACCCTGCATCACGACAAACACACTTCACTTTTTGCTCAGCATGCAGGCACTTTTTGCACATGAACTTAGACACACATCCTGTTCCATTTAGCAAGCAGTAAACCACAATCAGGAAATGTGCACTTTCGTACAGGTATAAAAAACAGTGAAAAGATGAGGGAAATTTCAAGCTTCTTTGGATAACATCGCAACAGAAACATGATCCAAAAGTCAATGGGAGCCAAGAGGAAAGAGTAAAGTCGAGAGATTTCCTGGATAGGAATGAAGTAAATAAATCTTGAGTCCATCTGCAGACGGAGTCATCTGTAACTCTGTGGTTCTGTGGAGACTGCAGAGCGTTGGGCTTCACACAGATGTTCTATATTAGATCTACATTATATTGCCTTACAAATCATGTGACAGGTTAGAAGTGGGTGATACCACAGTTCATGAGTTTTCTTACTCTAGAATGCAGATAGATTAAAGTTTTCAAACCATTCATGTTGGTATTGTCCAAAAAGTTCATTATTACAGAATATTGTGCATATTTTGATGTCCTTGTTTTATAAAGGGGCAATATTATGTAAAATTGACTTTCGTTTTAGTTTTGCATTATGTTATAATATTATTCTATTATCAAAAACATATCTGAAGTGTTGCCTTGATTATTTCATGCATGTTTGAAAAATCCTTTCAGCTGCCATGGCAACCATTCAGCTGTGCAGAAAAGCTGGGCCAACCAAGCAGTACCTTCGATGATAAAACTCCTTGGAGTTTCAGTTTCCAAGCTTCTGAGCCTCCCCCCTCTCAGAGCAGACCTCCCTCTGCCACTGCCCCACTCAGCTCCTTCAGACTAGCTAGCAGCAAATAGCAAACACCTGGTGGAACGGTGCACCTGCTGAGCTCATTATAGGAGCTACTTCTCAGTGAAACGCTGGTAAAACTTCAGGAAGAACCGGCCCAGCCACGCTCCACTGCTCATCAACAGCTCGGCTGTGGAGGTGGTCAGCAGCACCAAATTCCTGGGGGTGCACATCACTAACGACCTCACCTGGACTGTGAACACCACGTCTCTGGCCAAGAGGGCACAGAAACGTTTGTATTTCCTGCGGAGGATGAGAAGAGCACACCTGCCCCCGCCCATCCTCAAGACGTTCTACAGAAGCACCATAGAGAGCATTCTGACCAGCTGCCTCTCTGTGTGGTGTGGAGGCTGCAGCGCCTCCGACTGGAAGAACGTGAGGAGAGTGGTGCGGACAGCAGAAAGGATCATCGGGGCCCCCTTCCCTCCATTCAGGACATTTCATCCCAGCGCTGCGTGTCCCGAGGCCGAAACATCATCAGTGACCCCTCACACCCCCACCATGGACTGTTCTCCCTGCTGCCCTCTGGAAAGAGGTTCCGCAGCATCCGGTGCAGGACCACCAGATTCCGAAACAGCTTTTTCCCACTTGCCATCAGACTGCTGAACTCTTAACTGGACTGCACTTAAAATCTGGTCTCCACTTTATACCTTGCACATGTACAGAGCTAAATAACTTATATTTTACTGTCATTACTGCACTTTATATTCTATATTTATATTTGTATTCATATTTTATACTGTATTTTATTTTATTCTGGAGTAACCTCACAACATTGAAAGCTCAAAACATTGTCCTGAGCCGTATGCAACGAAATTTCGTTCTGTATACACCCTGTGCATGCAAAATGACAATAAAGTCAGTCTAAGTCTAAGTCTAAGTAAGTCTAAAAACTTTGTTAAAGGGTTAATAGAGGAGCCATGTTGTGTCACAAAGAGCAGACGTTTTTAGAAACAGAGATCCAATTTTAAGGTGATAAATTACTAGTCAAATTTATTTAAATTATATTTGATATATATAGCAATTTTGTAACGGAAGGTAACAGTTACTTAATTGTGCGATAAAATGGCATTATGTGGCTGGACAAAGCGTAACACTGCCCCTTTAAGTGAGGTTTTTGCACAAATAATAATATTCATCCACCTTCACATTAATGGTCTACTGACAGTACTCCCTCCCTCCACCATCCAGGTGCAGCAGGTAGATGACAGCGTCTTCAGCTGCTAAGAGGGAAGATATTATTAATTTTATTAATATCATTCAGACAACATCCACTCCATGACATGATCTATGGATGAAGAACTTTCAGCCTGAGGTAGACGACACCAAAGTGCAGCTCAGCAAAATCATTCCTGCCTGAAGACATCAGACTTCACTACAACTCTTAATGTATTTAATTCTAAGTTTAATCTACACTCATAGATTTATTTATAGGTTAACACATGCTTATTGTAATTTTATTTTTATTTAAAAAATTCTGGTCATGTTTAAATTACTTAAAATATTACACATATGTAATGTAATTTATATACCTATTTTTATCAATGTTATATCACATGGTTATATTTGTATTTACTAATATTTAACACTTTGGAGTAGCTTGTCAACAAATGAGCATTTTCGCCTCTGGGATCAATAAAATATATTCTGTTCTAACATTTCAATAACTTGAAGCATTGAAGTTGGACAACAGAGGGAGCCCTTCTCCCAACCACTGTGCTGGTTTGCTTCTGATTTCATTTAGTCAGTGCTAAATATAACTTTGCTTCTTTAAGTTCTAAATAAATAAATATGACATGAACCCAAACAAATGCATGATGGGACAGAAGTGTGCAGCAGCCAAAGGTCCACTATAGTGATTTTATTGTTCAGTATTATCTGTACAGAGTGGTAACTAAAGAAATAGCATGGTCAACATTTCTGGTTCTGTTGGACTTCGACCAGGCAGATTCTCTACCAAGGACATGATCAAATAAATCAAAGCTGTGTCCAACAGCAACACAGCAGATTAGCTTTCATTTTATAGGAGCAGATCTCAGATTACAGCAGAAAAGCTGGGAGCAAACAGGTACCAGACGTAGCTGGAACTGAACAGCTGCAGGACAGGACAGATATCTGGAGCGATTCATACAACTAACATTCCTGGAGATACAGCAGATGCTGACATTATGGAAGCCTATCATCCGAGATTTTTGATTTGCATGAAGCTGACATGCAAACACATCCAATCAGGCTTCATCTCACCACAGGACAGCTGACCAATCAGGAAACAGCTCATGGCAAACAGAACCTGTGGAAAACAGGAAAACTCAAACAGGGCTTCACCGCCTAAACAGGTCCAGACACTGTTTTACAGATGGAGGAATAACCAAATGAAAGGAGAAACAGTAAAGTGGCAACTAGAAAATAAAAAGTGTAAAGCAATAAAATAACACACAGGAAATGACAAAGTGGCTTATCTGGTTTAGTTTGGGCTGATCTTTGGCTGGAAATCACAAGTGACCACCAGGATCCAGTCAGAGCACCAGAACCACATTTACTGAATCAGGAAACAAAGTCCAGTTGCTTTTTAAAACATTATCAAAATCAGAAAGGAAAGGCTTTCTTCCAAGAAGGTTTAAAACATTTATGTACATGGAAGCCAGCAGACGGGTCTGGGTCCAGTTTTATGTCCAGGTCTGGGTTTGGATCCAGTTTCGGGTCCAGGTCTGGGTCCAGGTCCAAGTCAGCTGGTCTGTGTGATGACTGATGGCAGGAGAGCAGGAAGTGAGACTGAAAAGTTAGAAGTTAGAAAACCTCACCACCTAAAAACACATGGAATGTTCACAAACGCCACCATGCTGGTACTGGTTGATCAGGCCCAGTGGGTTCTTCACACTGCAGAGCAGAGCAGAGGAAGAACCTTCCTAACATGATGGATCGCTTCAATCAGGGAAAACATCAACTTCACACACCGTGACATCACAGTCCGCCGGGGAACATCAGGACTTTGAATGATGGCGGCGAGGAACAAGCTTCTGAAGAAGAAGAAAACCTTTTGGGAGAAGTTTGTTCCAATGATTTCTGAAACTTTCTGGCCTTAAATCATTTTCTCTTTTCTTTTTTTCCTCCAATTTGGAGTAAATGCTTCACCAACCGGTGCACTGTCCCCACCTGTGAGGCAGCAGTGAACATTGTGGTTCAAGTAGCTCTAAGGAGTGGCGTGTGTGTCAGCAGGGTGTAAGCTGACACACACACTGTTAACAGGTGTATAGTACCTGTGTCCACTGCTGCAGTGGACACAGGTACGAGGAGAGCTAAACATGGGGGATAAAGAAGCAGTCTATTCCAGGTTCCCCAGCCTCGTTTGTCTCTAAGTAAATGAAATGGACCAAACTAACAGACCAACAGCTGCAATGAGCCACCGGCCATGGAGACACTAAAGACCACAGCGAAGGAAAGGATAAGAAATGACAAACTCTTGGTTTCAGACAAAAACTGTTTGAATGACTGGAAAAGTGTTGCTATGTTACACCGCACCCTGAAAGAGAAGTCAGAGCAGCACAGAGAACCGTACCATGGCTCCTGGTTCCTGGTTCGGAAGGTTCTGCTCTTTAGATGGCGGTCCTCAAAAAGAGTCAGTTGTTAATGACATGCTGGAGAAACAGCCAGCGCAACTGAAAACTCTAATTCTGTTACTTGATGTTTTCGGATGTGGGTGCACACACACAGGGGGATTGTGTGTGCACATGAAGTGAAATGTGTGTGGGCACAGGCAGACAGGATGTGGCTATGAGTGGGACGAAGTAGCAAAACATGCAGATTCATTCAGTGGAGGAAAGTCTTAACGGTCAGAGAGCAGCTCAGCCTGGACCAGGGTGGAGCTGGAGGGTTGCAGGTGGAGCACAGGGTGGAGCCTCCATCCTCTGCTGCTCAGCGGTCCATCATGCTGAGGATCATCTCTGGTGTGAGATCTCCATTAGCAGCAGTAGCTGCTGTTGTTTCCTGGTTCACAGTCAGCTCCACCTCCTCCACCCCCTCACCACCACCCACCCCTCCTTCCACTGCCAGGTCCGCTCCCTGCTTCACAGAAGTTGCTGCGTCGCCCCCCTCCTTCTTCACTATGATGTTCTCTACTGCACCCGTCAGCTCGTCCTCCACCTGAATCATGGCAGCCACTGAAACATACACACACACACACACACACACACACACACACACACACACACACACACACACACACACACACACACACACACACACACACACACACAGAGAGTGAGTATTAAGACATGCAGTCACACGGGCCAGAAGAAGCATAATTTCCCCCAGAAAACCGGCTGAATCCAGTGCTAGGGGCAGTAAGCAAATAATAAGCAATTCTTTCTGCGCAGCAAATTCTAAGCTATGTCATGTGGAATTTTATCGCTCTGAGAGTGAATGGGGAAGTTTGCGTCTTGCGATGGAAGAATAAGCAAGTCAAAATGCGTCAACACAACGAATTTAAAGTGACATTTAAAAAACAAGCACTTGGCAGAGTTTGGCTACTGACTTCTGCAGGCTGCCAAGTCTGAGAAACATGTGATCAGTCTTTGTGACCAGCAACAAAAGACAATGATCAGAGATCATCAATCATATACTTTTTCACAAAAATTGGCTGATTATGATTGGTGGCCAATTATATAGCCCAGTCCTACTGTCTCCATGTTGCTGACATCATTCTAAGTTTTTTCATCCGGTCGTTTCAGTGTGTGTTGCTCACCAGAAGAAGCAGTCCCAGCTCTGCTGGGGGTTTGAGGTTTGGGGTTCTTGGGGGGTCGGCCTCGTTTCCTCTTCACTGGAGGCTCATCTGGGGCCACAACTGGGATAACAGCAGGAGCCTGATCCAGCTCCATGCCCTCCAGGTCTTCCTCCTCCTGCAGCAGTGCTGCTTCTTCCTCACCCTCCTCTTCACCCTCGTCTTGTTCGGGGATGTCGTCTTCTGAAGACATATAGGAATCAGAGAGGTGAACACAGCATCCTGCTGCTACTTACATGCACCTTTGAAAATGACTCACCGCTATCATCCTCATCCCTCCTGCTCCTCATCTTCCTCTTCCTTCCTCTCCTGCCTTTCTTTGGAGTGGCAGCTCCGTTCTCAAACTCCTCCACCTCCCCGTTACAGTTCTCAGAATGACGAGCCATGGTATTCTACAGAAGAAGAGAACATTTGACCAGGTTGTTCTTTATCTTCAGTCAGTCAGCAGGAGAGGATGAGGAGGAGCAGTCTCACCCTGCGGGTGAACGTCTTGCTACACTTGGGGCAAACAAAAGCTGTGGGAACAAAGTTGGGGTCGTGGTAGCGTTTGAAGTGCATGTCCAGCAGCTGCTTCTGCCTGAAGGTCTTTTCACACTGGCTGCACGCGAACGGCTTCTCTCCTGTGTGGGTCCGCCGGTGCATGACCATATGGCGCTCCTGAAACCGCAGCAGCACAGTTACACATCACAGCTTTACAGGGAGCCGGCTGGCATTCAAAGGGGGCGTGGCCTAATCTGAGTCATCAGACTCACAACATGGAGGTCAAAGGCTGACAAAAGCATAAATACATAAAACATAAATAACTCTGACTAATATAGAAGCTGCAGCTTCCATGTTTTTGGTCAAACATCGTAGGCATTGTTTGACCAAAGGGGGCAGCACTGAGACGGTTTTAGACAAAATATTATTGACCTACACAAATTTACACAAAAATGTCGAAATTCGCATAGAAACATAAAGATAGAACCCAAAATTTAAACACTTAATCAACAAAAAAAGTTGACTTGGGGGTGAGTTACACTTCACATTATTAGTCCATAAAAAGTATTCTCCACATACGACTGTCTCATGACTAAAACTTTGGTTATCCATGTTTTACAATTTTAAGCATCAAACTTACAGTTGAAGAATTATTTTAATTTGTGGGAGTTTGTGTAACAACATAGGCATCTTAATAAATTCAGAACAGAAGATGCTACAGTTAGACTGATCTCCTGACAACTAAATAATTATTAGCTCCAACATCGGAATGTAATAAGTACTGTTAAGAGAATTATCTGGACTAATAATTTAAGTTGCAAAAATCTTACATGTTCAGCAGGAAACACACTATACATGTAAGAAAATACATATAAGCAAACATGTAAAGGCTACAGCACACCTGGAGCCAAACATCCCTGATTTAGGATCTTATTAAGGATTTCTGGTCAAAAAAACAGGAATGTTTCTAAAGGATGAGGCTAAATGTAGCAAAAAGTAAAAATCTACAGGAAACTGAAACTAAATGAAAATAACACATAGTGACTTTGTTTTGCTCCAGCTTCCAACCTGGAAACAAGCCAGCAGCTACCTGCTGATCATTCCCTGGGTTTTCCTCTGAACAGCCAGCAGCAGAGCAGACCAACCTGACGGCAGCAGTAGTCACACAGGTCACACTTGAACCTCTTCTCATTCTTGTGGGACTTTTGATGCTGGATTAGAGCGTAGCGCTCATGGAAAACAGCATCACAATAGCGACACTTCTTCCCGGTCTCAATAAACGAGTGCTGCTTCCGCAGATGAACCCCTGCATGCAGGCAGACAGACAGACAGACAGACAGAGTGAGCCCCGGGAAGAGAAGCTGGTCTGGCTCCCTCAGGTTGGCCGTTCTTACCCAGGTCACTCTTGCGTGCGATGACAGTGTCGCAGTGTGGACAGTGGAACTTGGCCACATTCTCTGTGTGTTTCTGCAGGATGTGCATCTTCATGGTTCCGCTCTGGGTGAATCGGGCGTGGCAGATGTAGCACTCATAAGGTTTTTCTCCTGACAACGACAAGCAGCAGGTTCACTCTTCAGTACTGTCACCTAATGGAGCTCAGCACAGATCAAGTACTGCAATTGGTTCACATAATAAACTAGGGAGAACTTTCTAACATTCTTCATTAGACTAAATATGTCTTTATTATTAGAAATAAAGGCAGAAAACTATGCTGTACAATGACAGTGACTAAAACCCCTTCCTCCTCCATCGTCTTGATGTGCGAGTCAGATTTACCTGAGTGTGTCCTCATGTGTCTCTTCAGCTTGTATGTGTCTCTGCTGGCGTAGCTGCACAGACTGCACTGGAAGGGACGTTCCCCAGTATGGGAGCGAATGTGCCGCTTCAGTTTGCTCACCTAGAAAACATACACACATACAGTGTGTATTTGTTTCCCTCCCTATAATGTCCAGTAGACATTAGCTGGTCCTACCTCCACACTGGCGTAGTCACACATGGAGCATTTGAACGGCTTCTCGTGTGTGTGTTTGTAGCGACGATGACGCACCAGTTCTCCACTGGTGACGAAGGCCATGTCGCAGTCTGTGCACTTGTGTGGTCGAGTCCCTGCATCAACATGCGGAGAACATGTGAGTGTTAAACCTCCACTCAGACATGATCATCACCCGTTAGAGGCACCTGCCTCAAATTCATCTACTGTCATGAATATAAATAAAAACAGCCAACACTCAAACAAATACTATTAGAAAAAGACGTCAATCAAATTGAAATAAGAAAGAAAAAAAAAGAAAGCAAAACAAAATGGTCCCAGAAGAAGTTTTCGTGGTTTAGTGCATTAACATGACTAGCAGCTCCATCCTGCCATGGTCTGAAACAACACATTCAATCGGACATTCAATGTTGAAAACTTCCCATAACGAAGTTAATCAAGGTGCTTGATCACTTGTTTCGGCAGGGGCAAGAAACATGTTGCTAATAGCAACGGGAGCTAAATCTGAAGGAAAATGTCTGTTTGGAAGAGGAGGAGGACAACACAACTTCCTGTTCCTCTCTGCTTCCTGTGTCACTAAATAAAACTAAATATCTGAAATACTCATCAACATGATGAGTTTTTTTTTCATGATGATTTCTGATCATATCAGCTTTATATCCTCTTGACTGTAATGTCTAACTGCTACCACTAGGTGGCAGAAATAGGAAAAACTTTGTAATTCTAGCTGGTTTAGCACATAATTATTACTAATTCTGCTGTGTTTGAGTGTCTTCTGCTGTTAACATTTTATTTTTCTTTAACTGACAAACTAATCCTGGATCAGTTCTTTCTTTCTTTTTTGTGTCTTTGCTCCGTCTCCTCAAACTCCCAGTCGACGGTGGCAGACAGCCGCTGGTACTGAGCCAGGTTCTGGTTCTGTTCTGCTGGAGGTCTCTTCTGGTTAAAGGGGAACTTTTCCTCTCCACTGTCGCTACATGCTGGTCCAGGAGGAGAGAATGTTGAAAGTCAATGACTGGCTGCAATCTGCTGGGTTTCCTTAGACAGAAAACTTTTTAAACTAATTTGAATAATGAACTGAACTTGATCTATAGTTTGATAACTATGATTAGTTGGAATGGATGTATGATTAGACAGAAATTGTATTTTTTGTAAAGTGCCTTAAGCTGAACTAAATTCCCAGTTTGTCTTGCTTCTGTCTAGGCATCTCTAGTAGTTTTTTAAGGATTTTCTTACATGTTAAAAATAGATGTTAGACTTAGTTTTAGTTGTTGATTAAAATTGAGCATTTAATAAACAGCAGCAATATTTGTATGGTGACTGGTGGCCAGTCCAGGATGGACTCTCCCTATGTCTCAGTGTGGTCACTGTCTGAGGCTGTTTCCATGGAAGTATCAAATGTTTTCTGTTTGAATATTAAAACACTTTAACACTGAGATATTAATCCAATTGGATTTTTTTGACTGCTATTGTTTCCTTCCAGTGAAGGAGTGATAGCTGAGCCAGGTTGAGCTGGTGATGCTAGCAGCAGGCAGTGGAGTATGTGCTGGCTGGTGGAGCAGGGCGGGCTCAGGCAGGCGAGGCTTTGACTGGACCGCTTCATCCAACTGTTGGACAGGCAAAAAAACAACAATAGCTAAATCCATTTCTGGAGCGTGTTTATAACCTGTATGTGTGTTGAGATGATTTCTCAGCAGCGTCACCGTCCTGAAGGCTCTTCCACAGAGGTGACATTTGTGGGGTCTCTCATCGGTGTGGCTCTTCATGTGCCGGTCAAGGTTGGAGCGACGAGGACATGTGTAGCTGCACAGCTCGCACTGGAAAGTCTTCTTCACCCCTAAAACACACACACACACACACACACACCCCTTTCAGGGACACCATCTTCCCACAGCTTTTAACTCTGAACAACAAGCTGTCTATTAGCTGTAAAGCACTTTATAAACTGTTAATGTTTGAAATAATAACACTAGTATATTTGAAAATTAAGTCAAGTTCCACTTCTAAACCAGCTGAAAGCTACTAGAGCTGTGCTGTAGAGGCCCTGCTGGAAGAGAGCAATGAAAGGGCATTAAAGGACCATTCCTTTGACATCAGTAACAAAAATGAAAGAATGAGGAAACATTAGCTTTCCTGTCAGGTACCTTTCTTCTTGATCTTTGTGGGCTTTGGAGGCTTCATGTTGCCGACTACTTTCTCTGCATTGACCTCAGACAGAAGGCCCTCCTGCTGCTCCTCTTCAAAGTCGTACACGCTGACGTCCATGTCCTTGTCTCCTTCAGCGTAGCGCAGGCGGCTCTTCTTCCCCTGCACAGCAGCAGCTTTAGTTGAGGGACAGAAGGACTTTTTGCTCTGTTATCATGGGAACGCTGTTACCTTCTTGGCCTTTTTGATCCCCCCAGATGGAGGCTGATAGTCTGGGTCTTTAGCCCAGTTTTGGTGATGGTTTGGAGGCTGGGCAGCCTCCTCTCCTTCCTCCAGCAGCTGCTGTCCCACCTCTGCATCGTCCTCATCCTCTTCAGAATGTGCCTCTACTCCCTCTTCTTGCTCCACAGTCTCCACCTCCCCATTAGCACCAACTTTGACCACCTAGAAAACATTACACTAAGTAAAATTTTAAGGAGTCTTCATGAATGTTTATGACTGTTGTCATGAAGTGTCATTTGGTAAATAATGACACACAGTTGACACTTTTAAAGGACTTTTAATGCAACTTTTAATGGAACTTTCCATTAAAAGTGTCACTATTTACCGAACAGTCGTAAACATTTATGAAGACTGCTTCATCTTCATGACAGTGTCATGTCAGTCTTATGCACACCCCATCAAATAAAATGTTACCACCATTTTTTATTACATTAAGTAAAATCTAAGAATTTTGACCATTTTCTGGCCATAAAAACATCAGCAGTCTGTACTTCGATGCACTTCTTATGATGTAAGAAGGACAAAGTGGATCATGGATGGATGGAGTGTGTCAATTGTTAGTGGCTTTCTAGGGAGCCTAGTGGCTCCCTAGTTTCTCGGGCGTTTCTCGCCTGGAAACGGGCGAGAGGCAGGGTCACCCTGGACAAGCAACCATACACACCTAAGAAGAATTTAGAGAGACCACTCAAACTAACAGTCATGTTTTGGACTGTGGGTGGAAGCCGAGAACCTGCAGAGATTCTGCAGTCTCCCTGTTCAGTTTGCTTGAACAGGGAGAACATGCAAACTCCATGCAGAACGACCCAATCAAGCTGCACCACTGTGTAGCCCTATGTTATATATTGAAGATGTAAGTTGCGCAGAGTATTATTAACCATTGCAGTTCCACGTCAGTGCCTTTGTTGTGTGCATGCGTGTGTGTGTGTACCTGAAAGCCCTCAGGCAGTGGAAGTGTGTGACAGATGACGGGGTCTCCAGACTTCGGCATTGCTGTGGTATCCACAAATGTGCCTTGCTGCAGAGCGTCAACGGCGGCGGCAGAAACCGGCACCTGAACCAGCTGCAGCTCGCCCAGACCCAGAGCTGCCTGCTCCTCCATGTTGACCACCTGCAGCCCGGCACAGGACAGAGGGACATGAGCCTCCCCGGCCGACGCTGAAGGAACACTTTAACAGAGAACAGAAGGTGAAGAGGCACCTGCAGGGTGATGATCTGAGTCTGGTCCACTGTTGCCACGGCAGCCTGATGAGCTGCTCCTGCAACCACGCCAACTGTGGCTGATGACCCCCTAACTGCAGCATCGATCACCTGAAAAATAAACACTTTTATTGGGGTTTTTGTAGAAGCTTCTTTGATACTTTCAGTGTCAAAAAAACAAACAAAAACAATCAGATAAAAGATATGACATGTCTTGTTGTCCTGCTGCTACCTCAGTCTTCATCTGCATCAGGGTGGGATCCAGGGAATCCATGACCATCATTTCTACTTCTCCACGTTGCACGCTCACCCCGACCCCAGCTTCCAGCAGCGCCTGCTGGGATTGGGCAGCTGCTACCATTCCTTCCACATGACCTGGAGATACCAGAGAGGTAGTCGCTTCTAACATCAACCATGTTTAAACTCCTGGCAGAACCAAGGCAGAACAAGCTCAGACAGAACCTTGCTCCAGTATGACAGCCGCCGGTCCCTGCACCACGCCCCCGGCCTCTGCTGCCTGCTGGAGGAGATCCACCACCAGGGCCTCCTGGCTGTGGACGGCCTGGATGGATGGGAAGTCTTTAGGGGGGGCGTCCACCTCCCCCACAGCTTCTGCTGAGCTGCCATCCATGTCTAGCAACAACTAAAACACAGAGAAGAGAGGAAAACTACTTGGAGATGGTTGCAACACAAGTTGCTAAAAACACCAAAGAAGAACATTGTTATCTGTGCTAGGAGAGTAGGGGGAGGGGGGCAAGTGGATGCAGGAATCATGATCTGCTTCTGTCAATAGCAGCATCATTATCAGCTATAACGTATATCAGCATAACGTTCACCATGTCCAGCCTAGGAAGATGAACCAATCTGCAGGAGTGGAAGTGCATTTCTGACAGAAACTATATATTCATATGACATCGCAAAAGATTTTCACATTCAGAATTTAGAAAAAAACAGTGCAACGTCAGAAATTAATAAGTTAATTAATATAAGTTAATTGGGAAGAAGCTGTTTTTGAGTCTGTTTGTTTTTGTTTTGATGCACCTGTAACGCCTCCCAGAGGGCAGCAGGTCGATCAGGTTGAAGCCATGGTGGGTTCTGTCCTTAGCGATGACTTTGGCTCTGGTGAGGCAGCGAGATGTGGAAATGTCCACCAGAGGAGAGAATACAGTCAATGATCCCCTGAGCTGCCTCTACGACCCTCTGCTGCCTCACCTGCCTGTAACAGCTGCTGTACTATACTGTGATCCAGTACGTCAGCAGGTTCTGCATGGCGGAGGGTCGGTGTGGAGCTTCCTGAAGTCCTTGATAACCTCCTTGGTTTTCTTGGTGTTCAGAATGAGGACGGCTTCAGGACTTCCTCATCACCCTGTGAGATGAGTCTGACCACTGTGACATCGTCAGCAAACTTGACGAGTTGCTGTTGTGGCCAGACTGTAGAGACAATACAGGAGGGGGCTCAGCACACAGCCCTGTGGGGAGGCGATGCTCAGTGTATGGGAGGAGAGTCTGGGGTCGGTTGATGTCCTTTATCCAGGCCCACGTGAGAGTTGTCAACATCAACAGAAGTAATAGAAAGGTAAACCAGTGGATCACAGTGCAGAGCACTTCACCAGCCACAGCCTGTTGGCAAGTTGCCTTTCAGATTCAGTCAAACTTTGATTGTCTACATTAGGCGGTCATAATACTCATCTGGGTTTCAGGCTGTGTTTGGTTTTCTTCCCGAGGCTCCTGATAACTTTACTCTACACTGAACCATTCTTTAAATTCTCTATAGACAGTAGAAGCTTACTGGCAACAAGCAAACGGCTAAAGAAAACCATGTGGCAAGTCAGACCACAGAACACTGAAAAAATACCATACAAAAATATATAAAACCCACAGTATTCATTCTGAACATGAACAAAAAGCATATATTTGTCTGATTTGAATAAGTATGGATCTATTAATACTCTATGACTGTATAGCAGTCATAGAGTATTAAAACTGCACAAACATGTGAGTTTATGTAAACTTCATGGCCATCTGTGAGGTTGCTGCCTTAGAGCAGCAGGCTGGACAGGTTGTGGTGTGTGGGCCTTCACAGCTGCTTTTATTGCAGGTAGAAATTTAGCCCAAAACGACACCGATCCAGGCTGGGACAGCTGTTGCCTCCAAGTGGTGCTTTTAAACAGCGGTATTTTTGTAGCTCTCCGAGCCGAGTCGTAGAGGGAGCTCTCTGCTGTAACATAGATCTGTGGCCATGAGGCTCTAGGTGGGCTCAGAATAAGAGACAAGCGGGCGGCTGGTGCGTTAGCAACCGAGACAGACAGAGCTCGTCACACATGGACAGAAAACAACCAGGGGTCCAAGTCTGGATGCAGGAAGATGGGAGATTTTAGGAAACGCTAAGTTGTGCAATCGATCGGAGTAACAGTGGGAGGATTCTCCAGCAGGGAGAGCGTCGCCATTCCGTGCTCCGCTCGGATCTCACCGTGACCGTGAGCGGATGCTGCCGTCGGGGAGGCGCGCTAAGCTGGGCGTAACTTCAACATTGCTTCATTTTTAAAATGACATGTTCGATCAAATTAAAGTGCTTTGGCTCACTGGGAGTTCTTGCATATTTTAAGACTCGGAAGGACGAGGGGGGCCTTCACTCTGAGCTAACACAACAAGCTAACAGCAGCTAAAGACATCGAAGTTAGCGTCTGATTCGGCCCTTTCCTCGCTTTTATGAACTGGACTAACTAGTGGCTAAACCTGAAGGAATTTACTCTGAACCAACCAGCAGATTCTTCCAGACACAATTTGTGATTTCTTTAAAGCTATTTGTTTAAACATGTTTATTTGGCAGGTACACAATGGGCCCTAAACTGAATAATTCTACAATGATAAAGAAAAACTAAAATCCAATTTGTAATGGATATAACCTTTGTCCACCTTGTCAATGCTTACCCTTACTAGAATTATATGCCGATAACATAGATTAAATATAACATATGTCATATAAATGACCTTGTTACAAAAACAGAATAATAATGTCAAAAATCCTTGAGTGTGATTTAATGTTTTTAATCTGTAACTGCGTTAGAATTACTAAGCCAGTGTCTGGTCACTCTAAGTATTTTAGATCGTGAAATATAAGTGATCAGAGGATAAATACATAAAGAAGGTAAATAGCCCTTGTGCAGCAGTGGCAAATCCGTAGCTTCAATTAAGACACTAGCTTCAACGTCGTTGGAGATCTGTACAGCTCCGAGACAAAGAGGCTAGAAAATGGACGCCCTGGCCTGAACTCTTCAATGAACTCGACAAATTATCCGCTTTCTCGTGCTGGAAAAATGCAACTACACATAGAATAGATTTGATCGTTTGTACATTTATAACATCCACGAGCGTTTTACCATATTTCGACAGATCTTTTAAAAACGATAGAGGGAGACAAACACCATTCCACGAGTTGCCAGGATCCAGAGCCCCATCGTGACACCTAGAGGCCGGTTAAAGATCCTGCAAACTCCCCCCCTTGTCAGAAAAGTAGTGGTACTCTACCTGTTTCTGAGTGTTTCTCCTCCCGGTGGTCCCGCCTGGAAGCAGAGAGGCAGCGCTAAAAAGTTTAACCAGCTCGGAATAAACTACACGCTTCTTCGCAGTTAGTTTTAATTCCTCACCCGCTTTGGCAGAGTAGCTTCTGCCACAAAATGGCAGTTGAGCGCTCAGTGCGCCTGTGCGGCCGCTGGGGGGTGGTGTCGGAACTGATGCAGCACCCTGATTGGCCAGGAGGGGCGCAACGTTAAAACGCATTGAAGCTCATTTCCCAATATGAGGAGAATGAAGGCTTTCTTCCTCAGATGAGTTATGCTCTCAGAGAAAATTCCAGTTTTTAGCTTAGAATTTATGAAGCCACAAATAGGCATAGAATATACATCTTAACAGACATTGTAAAAAAAAAAATCCAATAAATATAACTTTATAGCTTTGAATTCATTTGACTATATTACTATATATTTGTTACCATCTCTGTCATTACCATTATTTTTAAAGTAGCAATTCAAAGGTTGGACTTTCTTATTGAAAAAAAAAGTGCAGGCACGTGCAGAAGGGGGAGTGGGCGGGGGTTTAAGCCCCTGCCCCTTTTATCCTTGATGCCCCTAGTGCCCTTTTTGAGTTAAAAAAAAAAAAAAATCCATTTTTTTAAAATCTGTATGTCAGAAAGCCTGCTTGTGCCCCTCAGCAATAATGTTTCGCTAAATATAATAATTTAGCAAAATAAACTAGTCTGGCTGCCCTCAGTCTAATGACTCTCAGTTTCTCTGCCTCCATGTTGTTCAGACTCCGAGTCCATGGTGAGGAGGAGGGGGCAGATCTGTGTCCTCTAACTATCAAATTATGGGCAAGAATATTTTTTCCATACATTGGTTTGTGAATAAAATCGTAGGTCTGATGTTGACCTTAGAAAAACTACTTCTATTTATATTTTCATAATTGTCCTCGCAATAACGGGATAAAACCCGCCTTGCCCCTAAACACAGAAATGCTTCGGCTGCAGAGAAAACTTCTGACTTTAACTTAATCATTCTGCTAAATGCCCGGTTCCCTACATGCAGTCTGAGTCGGTACCACCGACAGATATAAAGAATGTCTGTCTTTATTTCAGATATCCTGATATAAGACACGGTACTGCAACTGTCACCTTGAGTCACGACGCTGCACAAAGCCCCGTTACCACCTGGTACCAGGGGTACTGTTAATGCAGAGCCGGCTGGAGGTAATATGGGGCCTTAGACGGAACCCCACTGCAAAAATCCTTCCTACTAAGAACCTCAGCATCGCTAACATGTTTAAATCTAGATCAGGTGAATCTGTGAGAGGGAGACCAAGTTTATTGGCCGAGTTTAAAATCAATCACTGGTTATTGGTTATTTGCTGTGATGTATTTGTGAACAAACACAAAGATTACACCATATTGTAGCCATGGTAACACACTATTAAACTATCAAGATGATTCTTTAAACTTTTACAAAGTAAACTTCCTAATTAAATCCTAAATGTATTTTTTTTCTCAGCTGAATGCATTAAACAAAATTTAATAACATTCTGTATAAATGATTCTACAGCTTTAGATCTATGGTCTGTGTTACAATTAAACCATTTCTAGGGGCCCCTGAATGTCTGGAGCTGGAGGCCCCTACCAGCAGCTACTTTGTTTTCTTTGCCTTGATATCTCAGTCCTATAATTCTAGATCTCAGAGGTGCTAACATCAAAACATTATATAGGGAACCCCTTTGAGTTTTTTGATCTATATATCAGTCTGCAGTCAAGTTGTTCTAGAGGTTAAATAGATATTATTAGGGCTTAATTAGTAAAATGGCAGCAAATTAGCTTATTTCATAACTTCATAACCAGAGACCTTCTCTCCTCTGGTCTGTTTAACAGCTACAGTCTCAGATCAGCTCAGCCCTCCAGGACTGTCAGCAGCAGAAACAGAAACTTTATACCTGTTGGGGAAAATATACTACATTTGCTTTGCATTGTCCCCACAAGATGGCAATGATATAGTAGGATCCAATTAAATCCTTGATTAATATGGGTTGTTGCTATGTTGTTGTACGGTGTTTTAAAATCTTGTTCTATGTGCCCCTTTTTAACTTTGAGCCCCTGCTCCTCCAAAGGTCTCTGTGCGGCCCTGAGAAAGTGGGCAGACTTTTGATTGCTGTTGCATCCAAATATCTGAATTTAGATCGGTATCCTCGCCTTAATGTGATATTCAGGTTTTTATGACTCAAAATCCACCAAATCCAAATGTCTCAAAAAGTTAGAATATCATGAAACTGCAACTCTGTTTTAGGAACTTAGGATCAAGAAATATACCTCAAATAGATTTATTTCTGACAGTGTGTTCAGATCATATTTCAGGTTATTTGGTTGATTCCAGGAGAAAAAAAGACTTCCTCATCTCCAGTCCAAAAACATGACTGTTAGGTTAAGTGGTGCTCTCTCTAAATCACGGGATTTTAAACCCAGGCCTGCAGGGTTGGCCACTTTTAGACTTGTCCCTGGTTGAACACATTTGAATCAAATGGCTGAATTACTTCATGAGTATACAGGGAAGTTCTTCAAAGTCCTCTAATGACCTCATTATTTGACTGAGATATGTTGAAGCAGAGACATATTTGACAGCTGCAGGACACCGGCCCTTGACGCCTGGAGCTGGTATGAGTGTGTGTACATGATTTATGGACTGGCGACCTGTCCAGGTTGTATGCTGCTTCTACGTGGGGTTTTCATGGACTTTTTGTAAATGAAAACCCCAAAGTATCACATAAGAGCAATGGAAAATATTTCTATTATAGAAATGTGTCCCTACTAAAACATACAAACATGAGTACCAAGTATATGTACTTTCTTTTCTGAATTACAGCATCAATGCAGCATGGCATGGACAAAAGCAGCCTGGGGTTCAGATGAAGAGTTCACAAAGCTGAAGTTATTTTAATAGTAGCCTTCAGGTCACTTGTATTGTTAGTTCTTCTTCCTCTTGACAACAGTCCATGGTGTAGCCCAGGACACCTTGCTGATGTTGTCATGGTGATTAACATGATATTGGTACATTTGGAAGTGTGTGAGGGAGTGATTGGGGGAGGTAGAGTCCGGCAGGAAAATGAATCCGTATCTTAAATTTGTCAGCAGAAAAAAAACATGAAACGCTCACGTTTCAAGATGCAGGAGTACCTGACAAAACTCAGTGGTCCAGCTCCAGCAGATAACATGGCGCCACAAATGTAAGTTTAATTTCCAACAAGCCAGCCAGCCAGCCAGAGACACACAGGACAAACAGCCATCCATGAACACACACTCACTCACCCCTGCATGCATGGACCAACACACTCATGCCTAAGGGCAAGCTACTGAAGCCATTTAACTTAGCAGTCATGTGGGAGGAAGCTGGAGTACCCAGGGAGACCCCTGTGGACAAGGAGAAAACGCAAAGTCCAGAAAGACCCCAGGCCAGGATTTGAACCTACGACCTTGCTCCAAGACAACAATGCTACCTACTGCATCAGCCTGCAAACCCATGATTTTCTTTTCATATTTTAATTAGTAAAAGCATAAAATCACTATTAAAGAAAAATAGAGAATTGTCTAATATTTTGACACCTTCCACAATTCAGCATACACGAGCAAAGTAATTGTTTCATCCTGTGATGTCACTGCCCATAAATGGTAGAGGTAATTATTGACTTTAGTCAAACATACAAAGGAATACGTAAAACTAGGTTTTTTTTTTTTTGCTTTTAATCACACCAAATCTAATGTTCTCCTTGCAAATTTTTGACATAAAAAAGACATTTGACATTAAAATAAGTCATTTCTCAATTTAACATTTTAAAACAAAAATCTGAATTTTTTTTTACTACTTGTTGAGAGATTACTGGTTCTGATGAGAAACTCTAATTGCTAAAGCATGCATGAACCCATAGCCTAAACAGTGTCCAGTTGCTAGGGGGATTAACTGGCTGTTGTGTCCAGTGACCCAACTGTATATTATAATGAATTTGATTTATTTTCTATGCATTTTATAAATCAAATGATCATAGGATGTGGAATTTATTGAAGTAAAAATCTCCAAGTGCAAATAAGCAACTTCTTTATTTCAGCCTTCATTGTTTTACAGTATGTGGGTGGCAGACATATTGGATTTTGAGATGTGTGAGCTTCAGCTTTACTGACCATAAGCTTGAGGATTTTTTCCAGTAGATTTTTCCGCTGAGAGACCCCGACTTTTAGGAAGACATGAAAGCAACATGAGGCACAGCACTCTTCTGATTCAGTTGTTAACAAAACTATGGTGGCAACAGTAATGAGCAATTTGCACTAACATTTTGGGAAACTGTTTCATGTTATTTATTGCAGTAATGATAAAAAGGGGAAAAAAAGATTGAAAATAAATTGCAGCGTGTTTTGGCAACAGATTATAGGCTAGCATCAACACACCAATTACTTTAAGTAGCAAAACAGGTGAACAGTACACAAGAACTGTATTTATCATGTTTTGAAATAATTTATTCATGGAATCAATTTTACTGTGTGAATATATTCTGTTATGAACTTGATTAAAGTGCTCATAAAATGAGGGAGTTCCATAATCCATAAATGTTTTTACGTTATCAGAACCATTTCAGCAGAAACAAAACAGGCAAAGTGAGAACAGTCTTTTCTTATATAATTTATCAAAAATATTAACAATATACTTTACAGTGCAGTGATATTGCAGAGGAAAAGGCAGAGTAACGCTACTATTAGATTAACAAAACAAATTGCACTTAGGATAAGCAACTGAGTTGACTGGTGCTCCACAGTTTGGCATTTTCAGTGAGTCTGTTGTTACAAAGTTCGTCAAGGTGCAATAATCTGTGTGGTCCAATCCTGTTCATATACAGACAGTCTGACAGTGTGTGACAGATACAATATACAGACTTCAAAGAAAACAATCATTACTCTGTAACTTATAGCAATTTGTCAACATTCAGAATGGAAAGAAATCCCAGTTTCCAAAATAAAAAGAAATAATTCCTTATCATTTAATGAAAATAAGAAAATATTTACAAATACTTAGATAAAAACACCTCACAGGAAAGAAGCACCCTTATATTTTTGCAGTTATTCTGATTAAATGTCATTACTCATGTAATGACTGACATGTCTTTTTTTATTTGCTTAATTCAATGAACCCACGTTAGAAAATGGCAGAATTTATAAATGCCAAATTGATATTGCAGAAGAAAATGATAAAAGCTAAATATATAATTTTCACACAAAACTTTAAAACTGGTTGTAAAACACTAGTGTGGACCAGTAATACAGTTTTGGTGTGTTTCGGTAGGCTCCTTCAAGGACAATTATTCCTATAACATTTAGCTAACAGGAAGCAACAAAGAAGCTTTTCTTTGAAGCCCTGCCCTGTTTGCAGATGGCAGTAATCTGGGACAGTTAATATTCAGTAGACCATTTACAGGAAATTGGTCAAATAAAGCTCAACTCAAAAACATGTATTCACAGAACAATAAACTTCAATATAAACTTCTATTGTAGCTTCATTCAAATGTACAATTTAAAACTTTATGGCATCCTGCATTCTCTCTTTCAAATATAGCAACATTCAACATAAAGGCCTCCTTGGCAGGATGAGTTATTTGTATTACAATTCTGAAATGGAGGATAATTCACATCATTATAAGCCACACACCACATGTCTGGATGAAAACACATTATACATTCAGTTTATTTGCTGGGCAAACCTGCAGCTGGATGATGTTAACCAGTCAGATGAAAATGGGTCACAAATAGTGGCTGGGGGAGTCACGTAAAAAAAAATCTAGTCATAAGAGAGTTGAGGAATATGGATGTGAAGAAAGGAGTATAAAAAATGGTGGTGAAGAGGAGTTGGTTAAAAGGGGTCATAATGACAACTACTGGTGACGTAACTAGGTTAACTCACCAGCTTCATTTTAAACATTCTGCCTTAGGCCACTACTGACCTGAATATTGGGAATATTTTATATGTGCAATAAAAAGCATAATTAAATTGTACTGTAAAAAGTATTTCTCAATAACTCCTTTAATACCCAGTGATTATTCTGTGTGTGTTATTTTCCTCCCTCAGAAATGCCTGTAGTTTGACTTTAGCACTAGAAGTGGAATGAAGACCTGCTGTTTTCTGCAGACTACAGAAGTTCTGTTTCAAATGTTCACTCCAGATAGCAGATGATGCAGGTTCCATGGAGAAGGCATAAGAGCAGAGTCAGTTCTAGTCATGGCTACGTTCTGTCTGTAGGCATCAGTCACTATGGCTACAGAAATCTGCAGCCTGCTGTGGCCACAACTGGTTTCCTACAGATGTGGATCGTTTGGTGACAAAAGGAGCAGCAACAACTTACTGAATGGAGCCTTTACTGGACTCCATTTAGTTCCAGCACTGGCTGATAAGCCAGTGCTGGAACTCTCTGTTTGGGTAACACTAAAAGTTCTTCATACTGTATAATAATGAAGGTTGAACTTCATTTCTTTGTTAATTTAGAAATGTGATCATTTGTGACAAATTTGTTTGAAGTACTCCTAACTATAAATGACTGCTTAATAAAGGTTTAAGTTATAGCTGGTTCTCCACATTAGCAGATGGACACAGTAGATACTGTGGTGCCATGTTGTTGATGTGCTGGGACTGCCAGAAGCTGGGTCCGGTCAGAAGGCTGTGCTGGCCATGCTTCCTGGAGCAAAGAGTCTCGGCAAGCTGTCCTGAGATATTTCCACGTGTCTGTAGGCCATCTTTCCTTCCTCACCTGTTTCACACAATAAATAACATACAACAATGAGCAGCAAAGCAAATAATTTGTGACGAAATTATTGTGTCATCCTTATGAGGATTTTCTGCTAAAGTTAAAAGACAACAAACAAGAGCTGTGCTGAAAGATGCAGACGTGTAGGAACCCTGGCAAACTGGCAAATTCTTATGTAAAACTTTGACAAATACAAAGTTTTTTTATAAAGTTTTTTTCCACCTTAAATGTGACATACAACATACCATGGATGGTTCAAACAAAAAAAACTAAATGGGTAAACTACAGACATGAAAACTTTGTAGTTTGTAGAAATCTCTTTGCAGATTCTAAGACTTATTTGATTTGATCCAGTACTGAGATTCAGAAATCTTGAAACCTGTCATCCATTATAGAGAATCACTGTCATTTGATATCATGGAAGAGTGAAAAGAGTTCTCAGAAAAGGGACATCATCTAATCTTTTATGTTAGCTACGCTTTCTTTATGATTGTACGTAACTCAAATCTTTCTTGTGCTCAGCAGCTCATCTTTTGTCTATAGAGTTGAAAAGCCTCTTGAGGCAATAATGTAGGAACATAATTAACAAAACAATTTTCTTCCAGGGAATATACTGTAGTAGTTCAAATTACCCAGTGTCAGCAGTGCTTGTTTGGCAGCATCTCGGACATCTTCCTTGTCTGTCTGACAAATATACACCAGCTGCTCAATGCTTTCTTTGGCCTGGAGGGAAAAAGAGAGAGAAGGAAGACTGAAATGAAAAGCAGTGGTAATGGAGGATGAGTGGAATGAGTGGGGACAGTGAGGTTTAAAATTCAAGAGAAAGGTCTGTTTCACAAAATACTTCAAGCAGAACTTAGACACCTACTGGTTGTCTTTGTGTCATTCTGAAAAGCAGGTTGAGGTCAACTTGCTGGTGCTGCTCATCTGAGTCACCCAGTGAGAGAGTGACAGCGCCACAACAATTGACTTATAGAGCAAGAAGCTGGCTTTGAGACTCCGACAGGGGTTGTAGTGATTAGAGCTGGTCTACACTCTAAAAAGTATATTTGGGCTGTAGCTCATATTTTGGACTTATATACAGTACAGTACAGACCAAAAGTTTGGACACACCTTTCTAATTCAATAGGTTTTCTTTATTTTCACGACTATTTATAAGGCAAGAAATCCCACTTATTAACCTGACAGGGCAGGTTGACCTATGAAGTGAAAACCATTTCAGGTGACGACCTCTTGAAGCTCATCAAGAAAATGCAGAGTGTGTGCAAAGCAGTAATCACAGCAAAAGGTTGCTACTTTGAAGAAACTAGAATATAAGGGGTATTTTCAGTTGTTTTACACTTTTTTGTTTAGTGCATATTTCCACATGTGTTATTCATAGTTTTGATGCCTTCAGTGTGAATCTACAATGTCAATAGTCATGAAAATAAAGGAAACTCATTGAATTAAAAGGTGTGTCCAAACTTTTGGTCTGTACTGTATATTAATCTCACTTAATTCTTTTGGTTTAGTGGTGACAACTTACTTTTTTGTGTTGAATTAACTTAGAAGCAACACATTTTTAACTTAAAGGAACTTTTTACTTTGACTTTACTTGAAACAATTAAGTTAAATGACGTGTTCGTCTGAAGTTATGACTCAAGCTTCACCAGGGACAGATCCTGTACTGATGATGATACTGTGGTTAAACACAAGTCACACTATTCCTTGACGTGTCCGTCGCAGGTTCAATTTCTGGCAGGATCCTTTGCAGGATGCCTTCCCCTGCTTTCATTATCCATTTTCCTGTCTAACTACTCTAAAAAAGGCCACCTAAGCCAAAAAAACCTTAAAATACCTTTTATTAGTTTACTTCTTTATTTGAAGTAAACTAAATGATATGAGTAAGACTGACTTAAATATGTCAAGTTAAACTAACTTAATAAATTAAGTTGAATAAACTTAATTTAAGTATTTGTTATCAATTGAAGTAATTAGTTCAGGGGTGTCATACTCCAGTCCTCAAGGGCCGGTGACCTGCAACTTTTAGATGTGCCTCTATTGTTGTGTCATTGGGAAAAATACTTTACCTGCTAGTGGGGGTCAAAGGGACCTGTGGAGCTGGTGCATGGCAGCCGCTCTATATAAGGTGCTATATGAGTACAAAGCCATTTACCATTCAACTTGATCAAAATTACTTAATTGTTAGTGATTTTCAGATTCTACAATATAAACAGAAATTTGTTTCCTTTATTTCGACTGCTGTTAGTCATTTGCGGAAGCAGTGGGTGCAGTATAGTCTTTTAGTTAGAAACAAAGACTTCTGCATGGCAGGGTCACTATGCTTGTACCTTGAGACATGCCAAAGCTTTGCATCCACACACTCTGGTGTCTATGTCTTCATCTTCCAGCAGCTCCAAGCAGTGCACCAAAGCCTGAGGACAGAAAGCACAAAAGTGAGAGTTCAGTTTGGGCAATGCTGTCTACAGTCTGTATTAATTTAGACGTTCACCCATTAGAGTTTGTGGTATATTTCTGTCAAATTTTGACTTTCACTTTAAGTTCTACACTAAAATACACTAAAATCTCCCACTTCAGAGTTACAGACCATCCATCCATCCATCCATCCATCCATCCATCCATCCATCCATCCATCCATCCATCCATCCATCCATCCATCCATCCATCCATCCATCCATCCATCCATCCATCACCTGTTCTCTCTGTGTGGGCTGAGCAGTCAGGCCTCTCAGTAAAGAGCTGGCAGATGTTGACACTTTGCCTCGTGGATCTTTCAATAACTTGGCAACAGCATGGAGCTCTCCTCTCCTCAGGTTGTGCTCAGGAGGCCGTCTCAAAGTATTTATAATTACATCCAGGTCAGTGGATCTGAGGCTCTGCACCAGGAACACTGTGGAAAGTGTTATACAATTTTACTGTAAAATTGTATTCTAATACAGAACATATAGTGTTTGACAAAGTTACTGGTTCCTCTCAGCTACACACAGAATGGACATGATATCAGAAAATAGCAGGCAGATACTTTATTTTATGAGCTGTAGGTTATTCCCATAGCAATACTGAGGTAAGTAGGTGTTATCTCAGTTTACTGTGGCAAGAATTAACTTGCCTCAGCCCAAGACAAATGTCGTCTTACCACACGTCTAGAGAGGAACAATAGCATAAAATAAACACTTTTTTTAGAAACTAGTTTCTCTTTCTGATTCACAGTACTTTCACATAGCATCACTATATTTTCAATGAAGCTCCTCTTACTAGCTTCTCGTCTGTTTGTCAGTAAGCATGCATGTGTGTGTGCGCGGGCGTGTGCCCATACCCTCTTCTGCTAGCTCAGCGATGTGCATCTCAATGTCACTGATCCCGTTAGACTCCAAGTAACTCCACAGCTGAAACACTGTGATAATTCCTTTGCCTGTGTTGCCTCGTCGTGGTAACCTCTGATCCAAAATTTGCTCAACCAGGCATAAGAACACTGAACCCCCCCCAAAAAAACAGCTTTTAGCACATTAACAACATGCACAGAGACACTGAAATAGACTTTTCTGCATGCATTCTGTTGTACCTGCATCAGCCCCTCCATGAGCCATGCTGGAGTATGATGTAGACAAAGTGGAGAGAAAATTCTCAACAGAGACACAGTACACAGTGCCGCACTCTGTACTCTGTTCCCAGAGGGACAGAGCACCGAAGCAGTGGCCCAGCTCTGGTATCACTGGAACAGAGGAAGCAGGACAGCAGCAGGTCAGTTGGCCAGTTTGATACAATAAGAAACCATTAGGAACTCAGGCTCCTCTGGAAGATCTGGCTAGATGTTATATGTAATCAGATGCTCCTTCTTGTAGAGAGCTCAATCAATTTTTCCCACCTGTCTGAGATGTTCTAGCCATTCTAGCAATGGTTCTCTTTGGGGATAGAGGTCTTGGAGCCATTGCAGGATCAGGAAATAAGCATATAAACTGTCCATCAATGAACAATTTTAATCTTTAAATGTTTAAACAAACAAAAATAAATTCATTGTTAAAAATGTCTGTGTGTTACTGTTTTTCAGATCTGGATTCATCAGTTAGCCCATTAGCAGCTGAAAAAATGGACTCAACTCAGATATCAGCACAGTTTGCCTCAAGTTTGAGGTGGATCACATGGCATGAAGTTGCTGTGCGGAACTTTAAAATTAATCCTGGTTTAGACGCTATAACCCATCAGGTCGCACCATAACTTACCTTCAGCAGGCTGCCTGGGCTGGTTGGGGTTGTCCCTAACGATTCGAAGGATGATTTCAAAGACACGTGTCTCTCTCAGCAGTTTGTCTAAGGCGTACATCTCTCCACAGCGCAGGGGACCAAACGTGCCAAGACGCTAAATACACAGCCCACCAAGACACCAACCAGGAACAAAACAAATATTATATTAACTTTGAAGCAAAACCCTCTGGGGTGTTTGAATTGAATCTATTTTTACTAACACAGTGACTTTTAAGCTTGCTTGATCACAAATCCATTCAGAGACATAAACAGTTCAGCCCCAGAAGGAATGATCTGATCTGACCAGCATGGCATGGCCTCAAGTTAAGGACACACCAGTGGGTATAGAGGTTGATAGTGGTCCCATTATCTGATAGCATGAAGCAGGGTGACACTCTACAGTACCTGGCCACATGCAAACCCACAAGAAGACTCATATCAAACTGCTGTTTTAGCATCTATAAGTTTTATTCACCATTTTGACTGACAGTCCAACACTAGAGCACAAGGGCTGAAACATCATTGCTGCACTCATGGAGCCACCACTTGAACCCTTAAGGACCTGTTCTACAATTAGCAGTTCCTTGCAGATCCTTATATACATCTGAGGTATGAATTCCATCCACATTTTGTCCAATAAAAGCCATGTCCTTTGACTGCTTTACTTGATTTAGTAATGGTCTATAAACAAAGCATTGTGTCTTACTCTCCATGATGTAATGACAAGAGTATCTTTGATGGTTAACAATACTCTAGTGTCTCTGCAGGAATACTGTTCCTAAAGCAAAGCCCTGAACATCTAAATGCAGTAAAAACAGAATGTGAAAGGTTCAGAACACATACCAAAAGCTGTGTAGTGCAGTTCTTCAGATGGACCACCAGGGAGGAGTCCAGAGTGGCACAGCTGGTGGTGAGAGGTGAATGGAGGAGGGGAGGACTGTCCCAGTCCCCATGCTCTTGTCTATATGAACAGAAAACACAGAACATTCTAAGAGACATGGTTTTGATAGTACTAAAGAGATATAGTTTACTATAGGTCCAATCTCATATGTTGAGTATTTTTGTGCTTCTTTTTTAAGCTCAATGGTACAGTAAAGATAAGAAACCCTAACAAGACAAAGTAATCGACACATGAATACATTAGTTTTCAACCAATGTTCAAGAGAGCTTTTAAAGCTGGAGTAGGTCCCACATGTCCTGATATAAATTGACAAACCACTGTTCTGGTTTGTCATTAGAGAAGGACTGGAGTCAAAAAGGTAAGAGCTCTCAATGCACCAGAGCATCTACTTTCTGGCTCTCAGCTATGGTCAGTATTTATGGATTCTGATCCAAAGAAGAGATCCTGGATACAAGGGGCTGAAACAGTCCTTATGAAGGGGTCCAGAGTCGAGCTGTTGATCCGCCTCACTGAAACAAGTCAGTTGAGGTGTTTTGGAAATCTGATCAGGATGACTCCTTTAGAGGATTTCCTGAGACTTCCTACTGAAAGGAGACCCCTGGCAGACCCAGAAACCACTGCAGTGAATGTTTATCCCTTGAAGCCTGTAAACGTATAGAATCTTTCTGAATGAGTGGTGCAGGTAAGAGGGATATCTGGATTTCACAACTATACCTGTTACTCTCACCATCCAATGTATAGATGGACGGAGGTCAAAAATATTGGTAATCTAATATTTCAGCCACATCTACATTGTGACTCATGCTACCATGCTGGTAAATAGAAAAGGACCAAATGGTGCCTGAACAGGAAGAAGGTGCTCTTGGAGGAAGTTTTATATTACCTTAGTCACTGCACTGTTCTGGGACAGAGTAGTAGGCTCCATTTATAACTCTGGCATTATTTTTTCCAGACGATTTTGGAGATATCCCAAACAACAGGAAAACTGTAAACCCTATAACAAATTGTTTGCACCAGCTTCTGCTGCCCATGCATGTTTGTCTTGGACAGAAGGCCCTTGTTTTAAGAGGGCAGTTGTCCAAATGCATTTACCTCACATTGCATCCAGAACAATTCATACCCACATGCATTTGTGCTCTTTGCAAATAAGTTCTGATATCAACATATTGCCTTTTATTGTGTCACTTCAGACACACTATCTCTTGTAGTTCTATTTTTAAACACTAGGTGGAGCTACAAAGAGTTAAATGCAACTCTTTGGTATTATAAACAATAGCTTAAGGAGATTTTTTTCAACTTTATATTTTGCACAAAATAATCCTGCTATGGTTATTTTCAGCTGTGCATGTGGTTGCAAAATGATCACGGTTTCATTTAATCATTCTTGTCCAAGACTTCATCTGCCAGGATAGGAAAGGTGACCTTAAACTGAACATCAGGAAACTGTAGAAACAACACAAATCCTGAAGCTTTTATTGAAGTCTGAAGTCTCATTCTGAAGTTCTCTAGATCACATGTGTCAAACTCAGGGCCTGGGGCACAAAAGTGACCTGCCATAACTTATGTGAAAAGATGCTCAAGATTTATTTTTAAGAAGTACTCATCGAATGCAGAGACAGATATTTAATAACGTTTTAATAGTTTGTTAATGGGTAGTTTTATTTCTACATTCTTCCACAACCAGCTGCTTTAGAACACTCGTGATCTTGATGTGGCCCGAAATGAAAGTGAATTTAACACTCATGTTCAGATGATCCAAAATAATGTTCTTCCACTGCAACATTTTTAGCAGCGATTTCCTTGCAACTGGGGCAATTTTAATGTGAAGGGATCATGGCTGAACTCTTGTCTTCTTGGACCATTATTAACACAAAAAGACTGAATATTCATCTACGTAACTGCATCTTTTATAGCAATCTGCTACAAAGATTTGGCACTGAAATGTTTTTCTTTAGGAAGGAGTCAGTAGCATGGAACTGATGATAAGGACGTCATGAGCTCAGTCCAGTACCAGGAACTGAACAGAGCACAATAATGTAACTAACATGAAGAGTCTGCAAACTGAAGACAGAATTTGCTAAACATTTCCAAAGTACTTCTAAAATAAACTGCTTTCATACCACACCTGCTTCAGTTATAATATACCTGAGATCCACTAGGTGGCAGACTAATTCTGCCATAACATTATGTATCAGCCAGCGTAATCAGATTTGTTGTCACATTGTGATGTGTTTACTGACCTGCCATTCCTCATCTTCCTGTTACTCATCTTCTCCTCCTCTTCCTCACAGTCAGATAGAAAGTCAAAGCTGCCCAAAGCTGATTCCACTGAGAGGCTGGCCAAGCTGGCTGAACGGCTGTGACTGGTCCCCTACACACACACACACACACACACACCCACACCCACAAGCACGCACACGTGCACACACGCATGCACACAGAGAGAGTCAGAATCATGACACAAGCTTCCATGTTTCAGTTAGTTTATCAACAAAGCAGGTTCTGATTTTAATCTAACAGTCAGTTCAGCAATAATCAACAACACAGAAATCTTAGACAAAATGTGTGACAGCATTGACAAATGCTAATTTATTTTAAAAGATGACATAAGCCAAAAGGAAAATGTATGGCTTCTGAAAGCCTCTTTAGTTCCCTTTAGATTGTGCTGTGTTTATAAGAAAAATGCATTAGTGGATTGATCCACGGTGCTGGTCCTGTTGGACCTCAGCGGAGCCTTTGACACTATTGATCAGGATATGTTATTGAAGCGATTGGAGAGTTCGGTAGGACTCTATGGTCCAGGACTTAACTGATTCTAATCTTACCAAAAGGACAGAGATTTCTTTGTGTCAACAGGTAACTTCTCATCGATGCTGAGAGAAGCCACATGAACGGTATCTGAAGGTTCTGTCCTGGGATCCCTCTTATTTAACATCCATATGCTGCCCCAAGCTCAGGTTATAACAAGTAATAAGATTAGTTACCATGACTACATAGATGGTACACAGCTCTACATTATGATGCTGCTTTAAATATTTAAATATAAAAGTACAGCATAGTAAAAATATACCTAAAAGTAAATTTTGTCAAAAAAGTTATTCAAGTAAATATAACTGAGTAAATGTAGTTAGTTACTACACAACTATGCTTGCAACATTCTTTTATACTGAAGGAATTTGAAAGCATAGCCATGTTTTTGCTACAATCTCACAAAGTGCAGGTGCTCTCATGATCCTTCAGGTGTGGTGATGTCTCCTACAGGAGCTTTCTGCTTTCAGTAAAAAGGTCCCAGTGAAAAAAGAAATGATCTAAGGAACACCATGAATAAAATAAAAACACATTTTAAATTGTAATTTAGTGTGCTATGACTAAGCCTGCTCATCATCAGTGACTCAGGTTTATTTCTTTATTCATGTTTTCCTTTTTGACCGTTTTACAAGAAACCAAGACTTGAGAAGTAAAAGTCATGTATAGATTTTTAAATAAAGGGAAGTGCAATTTGATGAAAAAACCCAAAACTTTTTGCTGCATACAGTTCTGAGCTACAGTATCCTATTCGTCTCTACAGACATGTTCAAGTTTTCCATGCTTACCTTCAGAGTTACCTGCAGGAGCCTTAGGTTTTGTTCAAGTGTTTGCAACTCAGGAAACTGTCCTCTATAATCATCCAGAGAGGAAAGAAGAATTTCCAGGGCATCCTCCAGCTCACTGTCCACCACACTGTCACTCCCTCCAGGTAACCAACTTGCTCCCACACATGGCCTGTCCTCTGTCACCAGCACTTTTTGAGCTCTGTAGGTCCCATTTCTGCTGGTTGTGGATGGGTTTGTGTACTCTAAGTCAGGATAAAATCTGTTTGGCTCATCCCTCTCAACCTGGGGAAAAAAGGATTCTTCATGTGCATGAATGAGTGGGTCAGGAATGGGACTGGCATTTGGGATTTCCTCCACAACACAGAGGCTTGGTGGAATGTCAGTGTGCATGAGGGAGGAGCTTGCTGGTTCAGATGTTCTACGGGGGATCTCTATGTCATTTATAGAGATCCCAGACATCAGAGAGGTTACATCTCCTGAATCACCAACTGATGAATCCACAAACCCATCAGTGCTACTCTCACTGATGTGACTCAGAGAGCGAGCATAAGACTGCCCGTGTACTGGGCTGGGGCTGATGGTTCCCACCAAATCCAGCTCCTCAAGAAGGCCATTTGTTACTGGTTCCTCTTCCATCATCCTGCAAAGTAGTTACTATGTTAGTTTATACTATTATTCAAAGATCACATCACATCACCCAAATGACTGGTTTATGTAAGGTCAAGTAATAAACATATGAACAACAACAATAACAAAAAACATCAAACATACCTGGGGATGTCGCCTACATATGCAAATTGAATGTTGGAAGCCTTTAAAGTGGAACTCCCATTGGGAATCTCAGTAGGAGGAGGAGAATAGTGAACCTCGGGCTGTGGAGAAGAAAATGATGCAGGTTCAGTTCCTGAGGTCCTTAACCCACCCTGGAGCAACAAACAGACATGTGGTTACCAGTCAAATGTCAATACCAGTTCTTCATAGAAATGGGCTGTTGGCCGGAATTGTCCTGCAGGTTACCAGCCAGTCGGAAACGTAAAAATCCTATCTTTTTCTGGTCAGTGAACACATAACTAAATGGCAGCAGTAAACGATAATTCTCCACAGTACATACACCATAGCTAAGTTAGCAATTTTCACTATTAGAGAGCTGTTTAAATAATTCAGAGGAATCACAGAGATGTAAGAAGCTATTCTAAAAGAACCAGTAGGTTATTATCTGATATTGTCTGCTGTCTATTTAGATGGGAAGAGAGTAAGAGAGAGCAAGACCTCCAGCAGCTAGCAGGAAGGCTAAATAGATTACAGTAAAGTAGTTCCGAGTTAGTGGCAATCTATTGGGAATCGTAGAATGCAGAAGCTGAACTCTGAGAGTTTCCTTCTTCATGCAATACACATCAAGACAGATGTTGTTCAATAAGCAACAAATAACAGTGCTTATCACTAATGTAAGATGCTAAATACAATTTCATAGTCTAACTCAATAGTCATTTTTTTTTATTAGGATCTTGAGTTGCTTTGAGGTTTGATTATTCTGTGTTCCTTACTCTCTTTCTTTGATTAGATGAGTCTTGTTTCTGTTTTACTTTAGTTCAGGACTTGCTTAGTGATTTAGTTTATTACGTTTAATTATTCGTTGTAACTCTAGTTTAATTGGTTTCCTTATGTCTACTCATGCTTCAGTACTAAATTTATTTCCTTGTTCCCTGTGTACTCTCCCTCACCCAATGTACAAGGAAGAGTACACAGCCCTCACACCTGCAGTCAGTCTATCAGCCCGGGTCCATTGTTGTGCATTCACTCTCCCAGTACTTAAACACTTCTGCTGATTGTTCCCGTTATACCCCGTTAGATCCTGTTTCCCCGTCATGCTCCTTGTGCTTTTGTTTGTTCTTGTTTGTTGTTCTCCTCCGGCTTTTTGTGCTCCCCTGGTTTTTTGTAAGTCTTTGTTTATGCTTTTTCATAAAATTTTCATAATTTCCTCAATTCGTCAGCCACATGGCATTTGAGTCCTCTATAATTAACAATCATGACAATTTTTCCCTTTGTTATTAAGTAAGATTGAAACATCTCTACTTCTAATAGAAATAAGCAATAACTTCTTAGGCAGGAAGGTTAGGAAAAAATAAGCTGCAGGGGGTCTTTTTATGGGCTCTAGTGTCCCTTATATAAAAGTAGGCTGACAGGAAAGGGGGAAGGAGAGGGGAGAAGACATGCGGCAAATGTTGCCGGGTCCAGGAATCGAACCCGCAAAGGCCACGTCGAGGACTCAAGGCCTCCAAATGTGGGTCGCACTATCCCCTACGCCACCACAGCACGCCCCTGTATTCTTAAAAGATGCCAAATTCAGTTAAAACCACCATCAACAGGTAAAAGCTCCAGATCAACCAGAGATTAGCAATCTGCACGCCTTAAATCTGATGGGTTCTTCAGTATTTCTTCCTGCTTTTCTTTGTTACAGTTAGTTTCGTCATAGAAAACAGAATTAAAAGTAGTGCAGTACATTTCACTTTGTTACAAAGTAACTTTTAAATCAATCAAAACTAAATTAATTAATGATAATAATGAATTCTTTAATAAAAGAAATGTTAAAACCCTAACACTGCTGTGAAAGCTAACCACAAGCATGACCTGGAAAACTTCAATAAAATCTTCCCTGTGTTACCATGAGAAGTGGAGAGCTGGGTTCCACCGGCACAGACGACTGACGGCCGGCGGAGTCATCAGATGAGTCTGAGATTGACCAGGGCGGCTCTTTTACTTCCCCATCTGGACTGTCGTCAGGAATCTGAAAGAGAAGAGCAGAGTTAGAAAGCTGGTCTGATGTGTGCAGCTTCATCTGTATAGCTGAACTGAGTAGTTCTGCAGTGATGGAGCACATGTCTTCCATCCTGACCTTTATCAACCAGCTCCTGCTAGGTTTATATTTCTGTTTAAATTCTTCTTGTCACCTATAATTCTCTCAATGTTCAAGCACATTAAAACATGTGCTTGAACATGTTTTAACAAGAGGTTTTTGTTCTCTAAAAATCTCTTCATTCACTGGAGGAGACCATTTTTAATCTTAGTTTTTGTTCACTCGGTGTTATATGTAACAAGCAGCCCTCTTGAGATGGATGTCCTATCCATTTGTCATCTCTCTGTAAAGTGCTGAGCAATCATAACTACAGTTACTGGCAGCATCAGTCTGCACTACAAGGCTACTAGTGTCTGCTCTGAGGGTGGGCTTTCTAAGGACTTACTGCACTGAGTGTTTCTGGTGAATTGTCCCGACAGGGGCAGCTCTGGGTAAGTGTTCCCCTGAAGATGTCCATGAGAGGCCAGTGCTGCTGCCTTGGTGGACACCGTGGCAGAGACTGCACATCCAAGAGGCAGCAGGTGGAGCAAAGAGTGTTGGAACAGTTAGGAGCCAGCTGGTGCTTACTCACAGCAACTTCTGTCTAAACCATGGGATCTTACTTCTGCTGGTGAAGATGATTTAACTAAGAATCATGCTGGTGCTTCTTTAACCTATTTAAAGGGGCCGTATTACGTATTTTCCAGCCACATAGCAACCTTTTTCATATCCAAATCAAGTAACTATGTTACCTTCTAGTTATTATAAAAATGTTGAATAAATCAAATGTATTCAGCATTTTTGTCTAATTAAACATCTTGTAATTAAATATATTGAAATTGGGCCTCTGTCTCTTTAAGAAACTCCTCCTTTTTCTGAAACTCCACCTTCAGGAAGTCATCACAAAATCGCTCTGCTGTCAATCCTTTAGCAAGTTTGTCTAGATGAAATGAGGACCAGAACCAAACCAAATAGAAATTTAAGCCCCAGGATGTTGTTAAAATGTTTTCATTATGACACTTCATTTTCTATAAACTGTTCCAGACAATATTTTGAGACTAACGATTTTTTAAAAAAGGGAAAAACCTACAGGGAAGGGTTGACTGCGTACAGGTGGTGTCCCTGGTTGTCTGAGGATGTTTGATGAAACTGTTGGTGTTTTGTTGACAAGACCAGCCTGGTCATCTTTATCAAATGGACTGAGGAGAACATCATAAGAATTAGAGAGCCAAACAAAACACATAAAAACAAGAAGACGACATTGTTAAAGAGATTAATAACTGAATCAAATGAATTACCAAATACATCAGTAGTTTTTTTCACTTTTCAACTTACTTCCAGGTAACTTCAAGGCTAAGTTTAAGAGTGCCAAGATCATTTATATCCACAGCAACCACCTGGGTGAGTGGAGCAAACAGGTCTTTCATTTCACAGGAAACATTCCCTACGACCACGTGATTGGCTAAGCTCTTCAGTTCTGTCACCTAGGAAACAAAAGAGATGACTCAGGATTGATCATTCAGGTCTAGATGTATATACTGTAAGAGTAGACCAGCTAACACCACTGCTACCCAGAGTTGCAACATTAATCTCCAGTCACCAACCTTCACAGAGAGGAACTCGTTAATGAGAGGGAGAAACACCGTCTCTTCACTGTCCCACACCTGCTTGCCGTTGATTTCTATCCTTCCCCGCAGTTTCCATCGCTGTCGGCCATACTTCATAAAGATCTAAATGCACACACAGAAAAACATTCCATATGTCACATAAAAGCAGACTTTATTTTAGCCAGACATCTTGTCTACTTTTAAGACTTGGCTTACAAGCCTTCATTTTTGATGAAGCTTATAATTAAACTGGCTTAAGTTATCCTGAGCTCTCTTTGTAGTTATGCTATTATGGGCTTATGTTTATATCCAGCTCTTTCTACCATTAACTTTGAGCTATCATAGAAAGTTCTCCTGACCCTTGAGATGTTTTTTACTCCTTGTCTCCCTTTAGTGGAACAAGGCAGGTAGCTGGTTATCCTGAGCCTGGTTCTGGCGCAGGTTCCTTGGAGTTTTTTCTCCCCACTGTTGCTCCAGGCTTGCTCTAATTTTATAGCAAACTTAACTCTTTTTACTGACTGGCTTTTGATGAAAGATGCAGATCAACATGATGCAGGTGGTCCAAAGGTCCATATGCTGGCTGTGGTTGTGTTTTTTCTTTTTAACATATTGTTCCAAGGCGCTGTTTCAGGTGTGGTTAGACACACTGATGCAGGAAGTGACATCACACTGTGGCATCAGGATTCCCTCAGCCACTACCAGAGGCTAACACCTCCTCCCACAGTGCTGCCAGGAACAACTCTGATGTTTAGCCAGTGGTGCTGCCATACAACAGTCAGCCATGATGTAGCACAGATGAATTTGAGGTGAAGCTATTTGTTGTCAGCCACTATGAAGATTTTTACAAGCACACATAGTCTCCATGTGATGTCTAATTTGAACCGTTCCTTTAGCTTAACTGTAATGTCAGTGAAAAAATGTATATATATCAAGTAGAACCTAAAACATGTTTTCTCATTCTATTCTATCTGCATGCAAGCGATACTATAGAAGAAAATGTGTGTAAAGAATGTGTGCAAATTTTCTGATTAAACTAAAAAAACAACAGTTACCCTGAAGAACTAAGTTGTTTACCACCTGCCCTGTTCACAATGCAGAGCTAAAGGAAAATGCTTTCCGTGTACAGGAAAACCACCCATTATGACTCAGCAGGAATAACACTAGGCAGACCTCCAATAACAGTACGTTTCCAGAAACAGTCAATGAATTTTGGCTTCATCTAAAACAAAGAGGTCCACGCTGCTGGTCCTTAAAAGCTTGGCAAAATAAATCATTTCCTACTCTCCGAAAACATTACCAGCTAAAATCAGAGAAAAGTTTTTTATTTATAATTATATAACTATGTAATAATGTAATAGAACTATTGCATTGTTTATCTTCCCCAAACATCCGATTTGAAATAATGAAAGGAAAAGCATAATTTATATCACTGTTTAAACATTAAGTTATTTAGCTGTGACAGACGGAGGTGCAGACTAACCTCATACTGATCCCCTGCACACAACCTGGCAAATCCTGCAAGACCTGAAAAACAAGAAGACATAGAACTTGAAAGAAATTCCAAAAACCCCAAAGCATATCTACGAATTAGTGTCATCATTTTAAAAAAAGAATATTACCTGAACATTTCTACACAAACTCTGTGAGCCCCCACCACCCACCCAAAGTCCCTAAATAGCATTAATCTGAATGAATGAAAGCACAGCCATTAGGGCCACTTCAGGCTTTTGCAATGCCTTCATCAGGAATAAGCACTCAAGTAACTCATATAGCAGAGATGCATGTGTGTGGCATATACTGTAAGTTTTCGTATTGTTGTGATGCTCATGCAGTCAAGATTTTTGACATAAAAAGATCTGGCTTAGCTGGAGCTCAAAGTTCATATGCTACAGCAGGGATGCTCAAGTCCAGTCCTGGAGAGCTACCGTCCTGCAACTGTTAGATGCATCCTTACTCCATCAGACCAGGATCAGCTCTGAACAGGCCTGGTAACGAGACATTCATTTGATTCAGGTGTGTTGGAGCAAGGAAGCATCTGAAAGTTGCAGGATGGTTGCTCTGGTGGACCCCTGTGCTACAGTATCAGACCTGCAGGAAGGTCATGCTGCAGTGTTATTTACCTGAGTGGACCAGAGAAATGAAGGTAGGTACGCAACAATGTGGTGAGGGTTTTAGTACCTTTCAATCTGATGTGGAATTCTCCAAGCTGGTTCTCAAAGTCATTTTCCATCACACACATATTCTGTAGAGAGAATGCATAATCTATTCATTTCTGTACTATTTGAACAATACACCTGCTACCTTTAATGTGTCACAATTGATTGCACTAATATAGGCCGTATGTGGCTCCTCATATGCAATCAACTCAATTTATCTTACCTCCGTGCATTCCTTGTATCCTTTAGAAGCCTCTCCCAGGCTCTCCTTGGCCTCCTTGCTTCCTGGGTTGGCTGTGTATGCCTTCACTATCTTGTGTGCTCCATCTCTCAGTTTCCTCTGCAGGCAATAGGCTTCATAAAACTCCTCAACCTGAGAAGAGAACACCTGAATTTCAGAAGAGCAGCTCTGTTCTGGCAGAAACGTTAGCAATCAGGAGGCTTTGGAGAGCAAGACATTCATTCAGTGTTGCTCATTTTGGGAATTTAGAACTGGTAGAACTGTATGTGTCTAGACTTGTGATCATAAATAAAAGACACATGTAGCATCTGATCACACATGAGAACTTTTTTTGGCAATGTGCAAGAGGATCAGCCAAGAAAAAAGACGATGAGTTCAAAAAGCAGGTTTCATATATGGACTCCAGATGCATTAGCCGCCTTGACTTGTACATGCCTATATCAGGAAGACAGGCATATGATAGTGTAAACTTTGGGGAGAGACTGTGATGGCCAGAACCCTATAAATGAGATGCTGTCCAATGATTGGGAGGATTTCACAATGATTGGGCCAAGATTTCCTCGCAATTCGGTCGTGCTGCAATATTGTAATAAAGCTTTGCTGTTCATCCAAAGTCTGCAGCATGTAGAGTCTTTTTCCTGCTACATCACCACACCATCATCAAGAGAAGACTGACCAGAAAACACAACACTCAGCATTTGTAAGATATGATCTATAAAGGAAACACTATAATTGCAACTCATGATGACAAATGAAGCAATGTTACAAGAAAAAAAACCCCATAGATTCACTGACAAAACCAGTAACCCAAGTTAAAGGAATGGATCCATTGAGACACATTTGGTCCACCAAAGACCAGTGATGACAGTTTGTGACCGTCACAGCTGTAAGAACTGTCAGAGAAATGTCCTTCATTTTATTTCCCCTTTTACCGTTAGGCTGTTTGACTGCAGACATGCAGCTGTATGTCACAGTGTCTCCTATATGAGACAAAAGTGACACTGCTGCTAATTTGGTCTAATGCAAGGCCTGTTCTGTCTGCAGAGCTATAACTGCAGGCTGAATCGTTTCTATCCCCATCACCAATCTCCATTCAGACCCAATCACATTCAAACTTCTTCTAGGTGCTTAACTTGGTGATGAAGCATGTTTGTCAGTAAATACCATTTACTGACAAAATGGTATTAACTTAATACCACCTGAATTAATAGGTGGTATTAATTCACCACCTATTATCTATGCTTCTGGTTAGTGTGCATCGGAACACTAGCCAGAAGAATTTAGTTTAACATTTCGTCCCAACTACAACACCTTCAAAAGGAGCTTTAATCTGAGACTAATCAGACTGGATTAACAAAGAGTATCCAAAGAGTATCCAATCATGGGTTTTGTGGCTCTTACCTTACTGAGATGAAACTCCAGCTTTGTGATGTACCGCTCAATCACCTTAACTTGCTGTCAAGGCAAAAGCAGAGGCAAATTCACACCACTTTACTGACTGAACTATTTTGTCACCATTTTACACAATGCAGTTTAGAAAAATTGGAAGAAAGTATTGTAACTCACCTTATCTAACTCATAAAGGAAACCCTAAAGAAAAGAAAAAAAAAACATCAAGTCACCAGAGTTGTATTTAAAGAGTGAATTTTGAGTTTGTGTGCAGAGTGATCAGAACATACCAGTCTGGAGTTTCTCTTAGACATTCTAATCTGTCTGTTGATGTTTTCCAGATCCATTTGGTAAACATGCAGGTAAGATCTTTAACACACACAATCCTTCAGAATGAAAACAAACTCTAGTACAGAAAAGTTTATTGAAATGTGCTTGGCGTTTAATGTGATGGGAACAAGCCTCATGAAAAACAGCTGATTGTTAAAACACAGAGTCTTTATTGCAGCAAATAATGTCACTGAAAATGTTAAAAAAAACAGAAAAGGTTGTTTGTTGTAATCACTTCTTTAAACAAGTTCACATTCAGATAGAATCTAATGGTTGCTATGGAGACTTGGGTTAAATTAATACTCTCTGTATCGCAGAAAATTCTAGATTCTCATCTAGGCTTTGTGGCTAAAAGAAATGTGTGTGTGACATCATATAGAGTTAATCCTGTTAGACCTAAATAGAAAAGGATGTTCATTCAACATTCAACCAGGAAGTTTGTTCCTGATGGGACATGAGAAAGGCATGTCTCAAAAGATAATAAAACAATGCTCAAAGAGTATTGCTGGTCTGTTTTATTTAATAAAACTAACACGCGCTCTCGCCCAAGCGCACACACACACACACACACACACACACACACACACACACACATACAGTATATATATATATATATATATATATATATATATATATATATATATATATATATATATATATATATATACTGGAAACATGCACAAAACTGCTTATATACAGTATATATATATATATATATATGGTATTAACCATATATATATATATATATATATATATATATATATATATATATATATATATATATATATATATATATATATATATATATACTGTATATAAGCAGTTTTGTGCATGTTTCCAATGGTATTTTGATGATTTATATATAGCGATGTGCTTCAAGTCTCTGAGGTTGGAATACCTCCTTACCATTACCCTAATAGCTTCCTTTCCAGATTTTCTATCAGATTCAGATCTGAACTCTAGACATTATTATTACTCCCAGTCAGAAGCAACTTGTTGATCAAATCAACATATTACTTTAAACCTAAATTTGTCACAGGAAGGAATAATTTGGGGCTCCACTGCATGTACAGAAAAAGAGCAACTGATATCGAAAGCTTAATAATGATCTCTCTTTTTACTGTAAGGGGGTACATGTAATGTGTCATCAGCGATTTTTTTAAGTATTATATTTTACCAACATGAGATTGAAAGATGGAATTTGTTTATATTTTCCAAAGTGATGTGATGCTCCTGAATACAGAACCAAGAGATTTTTTAAGGCTTTAACAGGTATGCTGATAAACGGGGCAGTTTGATACTTCTACAGGAGCAGCTACTCACTGGAGCCCTTTTTTCAGAGCATTGTAGACCTCATCCAGCCGCTCTGGTTGAGGAACTTTCGGTGGTGGGTTGGCTTTGGTAGACATAGTGAAGAGTCCACTCGCTCGGCTGGACTTCCTGCTGATACCAGGAGTGCTGAACACTGAGAGGTTCCTACAGCATTAGAGAAAGACAACTGTCCATCAACGAGCATCAGTAACATGCCATTATAAATTAAACATAGATTATAGATATAAACATAGATAAACATATAGATTAAACATCTCTGACATTTTTACAATATACTTGTAAAAATATCCAAGTATATGTCAAGTATACAAGTGGAAGCCAACATAATGCCAACATTATGATAGAAAACATCTTTTGATCTTGTCATAAAAGTCATCATGTCTTGGAATGTTAGGATAATAACATGTGTGTGTGGCCTTGTATTTGAAGACTGTGCAGGTGTATGGGGGTGCGCGCACGTGTGCGTGTGTGTACCTGTAAGGCCTCTCCTGTATGTTAACTCCAGTGAAGCTCTGGCTCCTAGTGATGGACCTGGATGTGATGCGTCTGACTGGACGGACAGACAGAGACATGGTGGACAGAGTTCGTGATGGACTCCCTGCATTAAACAAACAAAGCACAAAAACAATCACACACCATTCTCACTTGTTATCAGTTCTTTGCATGCACCTCATGAAGATTCTTAATCCATTCCATTCAGACATGATTTAAATGCATTTTCCTTTTTAATATAATGAACTGGGATTATTGCACAAATATATTAAAAGTACAGAAATAATATAAAAAACTAAGCGTAAAGTAAAAAGGCAAGGCAAGTTTGTTTGTATGTCACAAACAAACAGCAACAAGAAAATTCAGTGTTTTGCATGATATCAGCATTAGTCTCGACATGGAGACTTGTTCTGGTAGGATCAAGTCTCCATGGAGAAATGCACAAACGGTTAGATCTGCCAGACAACTCAGCCAAAGCACATTCATCATGTAAGGATTTGGATTTTTTGTGTATGTTTCTGGTTAATTGAGTCTCTGTGTTGTCCCATCCTCCTCTTGATTGTCTCCAGCTGTCTCGTGTTTCCCCTTGATTATCCTGTATGTATTTAACAACACCTGTGTCTTTGTTTCACTGTCGGGTCCTAGTCTAAAGTCATGAGTTGTGCCATGTGTTCCTGCGTCTGCCTTCCCAGTGCTACCAGTGTCTGAGTTCCTTGTCTCATTGCTCACCTGTGCTGCATGGACTTTGTACTCATCTGTGAGTTACATTAAAACCATCATTCTGCACCTCAACCCTGAGTCCAGCCGCGTCAATCCTCACCATCAACCCTCAATTCATGACACATTATGAAATCCACACAGAAAGACTCTGTAGCTATCACTCAGCACTAAAACATGCAAGGGAAACGTTCTTTGCAGACATCATAAAAAAAACATTAACAATGCTTGAACTTAATTTGCAATGGTTGACAGGATGAACCAGCTGAACTGCAATCAAACACAGAGTGCAATGGATTTGCCAACTGCTTAGCAGAGGAAAGTAAAAAAAAAAAGCACAGTTCTGGTTCTGTCGGACCTCAGGGTTAGGCATGACATATTACTGGAGCCACTGGAGAGCTGGGTTGGACTCTCTGGTCCAGAACTCAACTGGTTCGAATCTTACATAAAGAACAGGATTTTTTGATTCAATGGAAAAATTCTCATCGAAAAAAAACAGAAGTCACATGCGGGGCACCCCAAGGCTCAATCTTAGGAGCCCTCTTATTCAATATCTATATGCTCCAACTGGCTCAGGTTATAACAGGAAATAAGATTAGCTACCATAACTATGCAGGTGATACATAATTCTACATTACGATGTCACCAGATGACTCGAAATCCATTCAAGGTTTCTAACCATCAGCTTTCAGTTGCTCTGCCCCCCAACTCTGGAACTCATTACCACCTCACCTTAGAAACATAAATTCATTCCCTAAATTTAAAACCGAACTTAAAACACACCTTTTTAGATCTGCCTTTTCAACATGACACAATTGGTTTGCTTGATTTTTATATAGATTTTTTACATAGATTTACATATAGATTTTATATAGATACATTGTTGTGTATTTATTCTACCTATTTTTAATTGCTATATTTTATTGTTTTTGCTATTTTTCATTCTCTGTACGGTGTCCTTGAGTGCCAGAAAGGCGCCTTTCAAATAAAATGTATTATTATTATTATAAATGTGCAGATGTCCTACAACTTTCTCCAGCTGAACAGAAACAAAACTGAAGTTATTATCTTCGGACCGAAACAGGAACCATCTAGAGTCAACGCACAGCTTCAGTTATCACAGCTGGAAAATAGAGAACAAGCTGAAATCTGGGTGTAGAGATGGACTCTGACCTGAACCTTCAGAGTCACATAAAGACAGTTACAATGTTGGCCTTCTATCACCTGAAGAATATTTCCAGGATTAGAGGACTAATGTCTCAGCTAGATCTAGAACTGTACCTGCCCATTAGTCTCAGATGCTATTATTTCCAAATTATGCTGCCTGCTCGTGCACCTTCGGATTTTTGTAACTTTTATCATTTTTAGCACAAACAGAGTGTGGGCCGCTGGTGAACCTGCAGGTTTTCTGGGGGAAGGCCCTGCAGAGCCTTCTTTCATATTTTTGCTCTGTTTCCTACATAGTAAACTAAAACAGGACTTCTTATGCTTTTGTCTTACACAGCCTATCGCATGCAATCCCCCCAAAATGTTTTGGTTGTAATGTGACAAAATGTGAAAAAGTTCAAGAGGCAAGAGTATTTCTGAGACACTGTATGGTATCATATGTTGCTGTGGATAAACACAACTGATTAGAAAACAATGTTGGTAATCCAGAATCTCTTAATAAGATGACCTAAAGGAACCTTATAAGGTTCAATAAGTTTTTTGCTTACATTTCATCCAGCTGTTAATCCTTAATGTATTTTTATTGATGTTCTACCATAGTTGAAACTCTTCATGTGGAACATTGTTCCGTTTCTAACCCTTAAGTCAGCAAATATTTTTTCTCAGAGCAAGCACTGTTTTCTGACCTTATCCTTTCCAGTATCCGGTATCCTGTTCTCTTAAAGTGCTCAGAGGGCCTTTACACGCTGTCTGTCAAACAGCACAGGAAACGTCAAAATTCTACAGGAAGTCAGATGTTACAGCTTCCTTTGACAGGAAACCTAGCATAGGAAGATAGCCCTAAAGGCTGACGAGAAAAGGTCAGCTCTGCTCAAACTAAAGGAAAACCTTCTTTATAGCAGAAGAATTTTCATCTGATCCTTTTAGAAAAGTAGTCTGTATTAAACAAGCAGAACAAACTTTCTTCCTAATCCTAACATATATACAATAATGCAGAATGCACTTCCTAACTTGGAAATAATATTACATATTTTAGATGGACTCAGTTATTTGTTGGCTTGGCATATTTTAACCACTAAAGTGACAGAGGAGGAGAGGAAGTTTAGCGAGGTGAACACATTTAAGTGGAATGAACTGGACCAGCAAGAAGTGTTGATAGAAGGCTTGGTCACACCAGGTTCACCAGGATCTTCCCTCCTTCATTTCCTCATAGTTACGTGTCATAAAAAACTGTTTGCCTGCTCTATGGGAATGTTAGAATAAAACGTTAGGTCAGAGCTTGGCTTTATTTCAGTTAATACTCAAATCCTATCAGCTTCATTAAGAGCAGAGTAAAGTCATCTCAGGTGAAATATGTTACAAACTGCAGTTACGTACCTGATCAGTTCTATCCATTGATAACAGATTCCAGTCACAGCTCCTGATGATCCCACATCACCACTCGATGTGCCACACTGGAGCCTCTGAGCTGATGGAGCATGTGACACTACAGCTTTTGTTTGAACAGTCTGACCATTCTCTCCCAGACCTTTCTGGATAACCATTATTTCCTCTGATCACACACACATATACACACCTTTCTACCGCTCACAGTGTTAACCAGCACAATAATGACCCTCCCAGATCTACAGTTTCCATCCACTTAGTTCACTGTGTCTATCCAAAGTTCTTGTCTTTGCAAAAAAACAACAACAAAAAACAACACAAAAACTTGCTCCAACCTCTGTTTTCTTTTATTGACAGCCATCTTCTTCTATATAGACCCTCTGAGATAGATCTGGAACCATCAGATCTTCTGAACTAGTTGTTTAAAATAATCAGCAGTTTGTAGCTTGGAATCTGAAATGTGATTAAATTGTAAGAATTTCAGATAGTCATAAAACTCAGCCAATCCTCTTAAACCTGAACAACAACAACAACAAAAAACAAGACACAAAAACAAAAACAAAGAAAAAACTTCCTGCATGACCCACTGAAAAAAGATCCTGGAGAGCTTTCATCAAATGACCAAAACTACTGGCTGAAAAAATGAACATTTCACGTCACTGCCTTTAGGAGAAGGAAATCCCAGGGGGAGTAACATCCTGTGAGGGGCAGGGCCCGGAAACAGATTAGTTCAGTTCAGTTCTGGCTAAACTGAGTCACAGAGACAAACCCTGCAGCATTTTCAGAAAATATGAAACAACCAGATTATGAAATACACTCAGAGTAAGCTTTGTTTGGGTAGCTGTACATCAAACAGATCATTTCAAACCCTAATAAATATTGATTTAGGCAAGTAACTAAAACATAAATACAGTTTTCATAAAGAAAAGTGTATTTTCCTCATGAACATACAGTTTTATAAATAAACTGTACTTTCTTTATGAAACTGTATAAAAAAATACAGTGGTAAAAAAAACTGCTGTGGTAAAAATGATCTATCTAAAGATATGAAGAAAGTGTGGAGGGCTTTCATTTAATAGCATTAACCCGATGTGGAAGAAAAGGACAAAGAAAGAAAAGTCCCAACATGAGCAGAATAGCAGGTACAGCATAGTGAAGCGCAGCATATCAAGGTCTACCACACCACCCCGGGCCCCAGATCCAGGCCATCCAGGAGGCCCTGAGGCTGTAAGCTGCACAATGAAGGTTGGAAAAATCTACGGAAAACACCAAAGTTGCGATGGTATACAGTAGCATCTGTTGGAGGGTCCAAAGCAAAAACAAAATACCATAATTTAGGACTGGAATGACAAGGTTGGATTTTCAGATCCAGACTGACAAACAGGTGACAGAGAAGCAGCTGGATGTTCTGGTGGTTGATCAGTTACCAGAGAGCAAAACAACGGTGTGACAAACGTAGCCAACAAGTCAAGAAATACCATCATCATCAAACACCAGAAATCAAATCTTTGTCCAGGCTGAGGGCCGGCTTCGATAGAGTGGAGTGTTGTTACTGGATGAATCATATCTCACAGTTGTGGTGAGATTACCACAATTTACCACAGATTACCACAGATTTAAGATTCTGTAAATCGAGACCTAAACAGAACCAGACTGTGACTATGTGCTGGCAGTGGCGCGGTCATTTACAGCCATGTGACCAGAGTGGGACAACCTATTGAACTGAGTCAATAAATGTAATGTTCTACATTTATTGACTGTAATGTTATAATGTGTTCCATGAGAAGACATAATAAGACAGATGGTCCATTGCTGTCCTCTTTTTAGGCCTTTGAATAATTAGAATTTCAGCTTTTTGGAAGGAACCCACTTCATAAGTTACAGACCTGTAAACCATCAACCTGAAGCCATCCTGCAGACACAGTTAAATATTTCAGACAGTCTCAGTGAGCTGGTCATACCTCCATATCCACTGTACATGGTAGTTGTGATGCCGGACACCAGTGTCTCTCTGTAATGGCTCCACCTGCTTCCTGATAAAGCGCCAGTTCCTCTCTGCTAGCACTGACCCTTATGCCTGAACTTCTTGCCTAATTTTACTTTCCTTTTTTGGTTTCTTCTTCCCGCTTGTTGGCATCTGCTGATCTTTAAGTGTTGGTCAGTAAACAAGTGTTGTTTCCTTCAGTTCTTTGCAGTCAATCCCAGCTTTTTTTTTCATTTTATCTTGTCCCATGTCCTCAGTGCTAGTTGTTAATCTGTCTACTTCTCCTACTGATCGCCTTTCTCTCTCTGGCACGCTGATAAGAGGAGGAGGGAGGAGGGGGCTGGAGACAGGAAAAAGCAAGGCAGTCCTCCCTTCTCTTCTTCCCTGCTGACATCACTCTTTTTTCCTGTCCCTCCCTCTCTTGACTGGATGTATTGTTTTCAATATAATGACATATTCCCTTATATTTCTGCCTTTGATAGAAATGCTAAAATACACTGTGGACACAAAGTAGAATAGAAAGAAAGATAAATATGATAAACACTTCTGGAGGGATCTTTGTAAAATGCTAATTTACAAATAGCATTTTGCCTACATTTTTAGGCAGGTATTAAATGTATTTCAAAAATATTTAGAAAATAACAGTAACTATTTTTGTGTAGGTAGGGGTTGAAATTAGCTTCAGTGTAGAGCTGCTTAAAGATGGAATGGGGGTTTTAAAATCAAAGGTTTGTGGTGAGTAAAGAGTTTAAAAGAAACAACGAAAAAATAAATAACTAGCTTTCTGTGGAGGACTGGACAGTGGCCCACAGAATGGTCAGTTCTTATCCAACTGGATGGACTCTGTGTGCTTTATGAACAGCACATAGTAGCTCTCCAAACCAAGATAGAAATGGTTATTCAGGTTAAACACTTAGAGTTTAGTCTACATTTGCTTTGCTTTGCATCTGATCTGGGGCTGGGTTTATCCGCTAAATTCACAACAAAAGTGAATTTTGTTGTGAATTGGGGAAAATAAAACAAAAATGATACACAGTTCTCAGAGTGTTTAACAATCTTAAATCTAAAAAGTGTGGCATGTATTTCTATTCAGTCCACCTGAATCAAAACTACCTTCCACTTTAATTGCAGCTATGTATTTTGGGGTATGTCTCTACCAGCTCTTTGCATCTAGAAACATTTTTTTGTAAATATATATGTATAAATATAAACTACTTTTAAGTAACATTTTTTAGGCAGGTATTAAACATATTTTTAACTAAGCCATCTATTAAAACATAGGTGCACCAATATAAAAATTCAAGCTAATATTGATATCTAATATTAATATTGCAGTTATGGCTGATTATACGTACTATATATACTTATAAAATGGCCACACTGGGGACATTGCTTTTCTGCTTAAACACTCTGCAGCCCTACACTGCCTCACTATCACTGTCACATCATCAACAGGCAAACTTCACACAGAAAGTCTCCAGCCTGAAATTGAACTGAGGACCTTCCTGTGATGAGGCAACCAGTCATGTTATGTTTAAACATTAAACATAGATTTAGCTTGAAAAGTAAAATTATGGAGAAACATTTACTGTATGTTTGACAAAAGTTGCCAACCTTAAAAGTTTGTAACTTATCACCTCCTGCCTTGTCTCCTCTTTTCTCTCTAGAAAATACCTGCAGGCAGTGGTTAATAAGCATCAGAGTAATCTTATCTCATCTCACCAAGCATCAATGTGTTTAACAACAAAAACAAAAATGTGTTAATATAGATCTGTTAGGCTTTCCTTTGACTCTGTCATCAGAAAGAGTTTAACGTTCCGGGAGTTTGTAAATCTGAGATTTGAAACATCACAAGAAGACCTTGTTTTTCCTTCTGAGTCGATCTAACCCAGGGGGTCAGCAAGCTTCACCACCCAAAGAGCCATTTCTGTGCTCCCTCCTCCCTGGTAACGTTTGTATGGAGACACAAACCATCCATGACCCCTAGAAGAAACATACTGCAACCTTTGACACTTGAAATGTGGAAAAACGTTTGCTTGATTAAACTAAATATAATTTTCATTTCTCTTTCTAAGATTTGAACAGACAAATATTTTCAATAGAATAAGGTCACTTGACATTGTGTTAATGAAACAAGAAAGAGTAATTGATTTAATAAATAAATAATACCCCGGTGCTATTGACTGACTTGTACAATAGATGGCATTTTTGTGAAAAAAAAGACTATTTTTTATTATTGTTCTGTACAGATTTTTATGCAAAGCTAGGAGAATCTGTAAAGGGCCCAAAAAGCCAAATGAGGCTGTGGGGCCACAGGTTGCAGACCCCTGTTCCATTCAATCACTTTATTTATTCTAGAGGAGTAGAAAAAGCTTGATACTGAGCAGATTGTTTCTGCCTTACTAAGCCCTACATGACTGGCTCTGTGCGAGTGTGCATGTGTTGTGTCTGTTTGTGGACCCCTATGAAATGGGGACTTTCCAGTTAAGCTCCAGCTGGCCAGTAAGCGGCTTAGCTGTCGCTGGAGTGCTCTGGGCTACTTACTAACATGTAGTCACTATAACATGGTCAGACAGAGCCACACACCACCTGAAGTAAAGTAGAAAATGAAACATGGTTGCCAGTGAGCCTCCAATAGTACTGGTATTCGGTAATAAACATGTACTTTGCAATGCACTCATTGCAAAGAGCTCAAACTGATAGGTTGTATTCAGCATCATTTTATACTGTATGTCAAACTGTACCTGGAAGTCACTGTATA